>NW_027212104.1:0-52710 GCF_036971445.1 Narcine bancroftii | reverse complement strand
CCCTATTCCGCTCTGTTCCCCTCTGCTCCCCATTATTCCCTTCAGTTCCCCGCTGTTCTCCACCGTTCTGCAGTTTTCCCAGTTCCCCATCTATTCCCTCTGTTCCTCAATGTTGCCATTTGTTGCCCACTATTCTCCACTTTTCCCCAGCTGTCCCCAAGGTTTTCCCACTGTACCCCACTATTGTCCACCTGTCACACTCTTTTTACCACTTGAACCACGTTTTCCGTGGTTCACAAACTGATCCCCACTGCTCTCGCTTAATCGCCGCTGATCCCCAGTGTTCACCATTGTTCACCTCTCTTCCCCATTATTTCGCAATCTGTTTTCAACTTTTCCCCACTGTTCCTCTCAGTTTCCAACTGATCCACACATTTCTACAATGTTCCCCACTGTTCTCCAGCTATTCCCGAACTGTTTCCCTCTGTTACCCCATTCTCGATTGTTCACCATCTCATTCCTACTGTTCCCCAGTGCTTCCCACTGTTCTGCTCTGTTCACCACTGCTCCCCTCTGTTCTTCACTGCAGTGCAGTGTTCCTATCTGGTTCCCCGCTATTCCACTATGTTGCCCTCTGCTCCCCATTATTCCCCTCATTTCCCCGCTGTTCTCTACTGTTGTGCAGTTTTTCCTGCTGTTCCCGTCTTATCTCTCCATTCGTTAATGTTCAGTGCGCCTTAATCACCATCTGTTCCCGAGATGTTCTCCAAATGTTTTCCAGTGTTCCTCACTGTTCCCCACCTGCCACACTCTTTTAACCAGTCTTCCCCACGATTCACTATCTGTTCCCCACTGCTCTCCCCTTTAAAGCTCTGTTCCCCACTGTAACTAAATATTCCCTGTTCCCCACTGTTTACCAATGCTCCCTTCAGTTCCTCACTGTTCCCCAATTCCGCACTTTTACCCATATTGACCACTGTTCCACACATTTTTCCGCTCTATCCCACTGTCCTTCACCTGGTCTGCAACTATTCCCCATCAAACTCTACTGTTTCCCAGCCGTGTTGCACATGTTCCACACAGTTCCTCCCTGCATCCAATCAGTTCCACATCTGTTCTCCCTGCTCCCAACTCTTACACTCTTTTCTCCACCATTCTGCAGTGTTCCCTACTCTTCCCATTTCCTAATTGTTACCGCCTGTTCCCCACTATTCCCCTCCATTCCCCATTATTCTGCAGTGTTGCCCACGATTCTAAACTGTTCATCATTTCTTGCACACTGCTCCCCATCCGTTCAAAATAGTTTAACCAGTGGTCCACGCTGTTCCCCAGCAGTTTCCCCCCATTACCCCACTGTTCTCCACTGATCCACGCATTTCCCAATCTGTTCCCCACTTTCCCCACCGTTACCCACATTTCCCCAGGTTCTCCACTGTTCTTCATCTGTCCCCACGCTTCTGCTGCATTTCCCCTTCATTGCTCCACTGTTTCCTACTTCTCCCCTCCTGTTCCCCACTGTTCGCCACCTGTTCCCTACTGTTCCACAGCTGTATCCCACAAATTCAATGATGTTCCCCATGGATACCCACTCTTTCCCCATTTCCAAATCTGTTTCCCACTTTTCCCCACTGTTACCCCATTCTCCACAGTTCGCCATCTGTTCCACTCTCTACCCCATTGTACCAAACTCTTTTCCACAGTTCTTCAATGTTCCCCAATTTTAACCAGCTGATCGCACACTGTTCCCCACTGTTTCTCTCTGTTCATAAATTTTACAAAATATTGACCACCGTTGACCGCATTCCCCACTCTTCCACTCTGTTCCCCACTGCTCCCCTCTGTTCTTCACTCTTACCCCGCTCTCCACCTTCACAATATATTCCCCATTGCTCCCCATTATTCCCCTCTGTTCACCACATTTCTGCAGTTTTCCCAGTTCCCTATCTGTTCCCTCTCTTCCTCAATGTTGCCATTTTTTGTCCACTATTCTCCACTTTTCCCCAGCTGTCCCCACGGTTTTCCCACTGTTCCCCATTATTGTCCACCTGTCACACTCTTTTGACCACTGTTCCCCACGTTCTCCATGGTTCACCATCTGATCCCCACTGCTCTCGCCTAATACCCGCTGATGCCCAGTGTTCACCATTGTTCCCCTCTATTCCCCATTATTTCGAAATCTGTTTTCAACTGTTTTCCACTGTTCCTCTCAGTTCGCCACTGATCCCCACATTTCTACAATGTTCCCCACTGTTCTCCAGTTGTTCCCGAACTTTTTCCCTCTGTTACCCCATTCTCGATTGTTCGCCATCTGTTTCTTAATGTTCCCCAGTGCTTCCCACTGTTCTTCACTGTAGTGCAATGTTCCTATCTGGTTCCCCCCTATCCAACTCTGTTCGCCTCTGCTCCCCATTATTCCTCTCAGTTCCCCGTTGTTCTGTACTGTTCTTCAGTTTCCCCTTCTGTTCCCATATTTTCTCTCCATTCGTTAATGTTCAGTGCGCCCTATCCACCAGCTGTTCCCGAGAAGTTCCCAAAATGTTTTCCTCACTGTTCCCAACCTGCCACACACTTTTAACCACTCTACCCCACAATTCACTATCTGTTCCCCACGGCTCTCCCCTTTTAAGCTCTGTTCCCCACTGTTACGAATTATTCACTGTTCCCCACTGTTTACCAATGCTCCCTTCAGTTCCCCACTGTTCCCCAATTCTGCACTTTTTCCTATATTGCCCACTGTTCCCCACATATCTTCACGCTATCCCACTGTTCTTCACCTGGTCTGCAACTGTTCCCCATCAAACTCTACTGTTTCCCAGACATGTTGCACCTGTTACCCACAGTTCCTCCCTGCATCCAATCAGTTCCACATCTGTTTTTCATGCTCCCAACTCTTACCCTCTTTTCTCCACCATTCTGCTGTGTTCCCTACCCTTCCCATTTCCTAATTGTTACTGCCTGCTCCCCACTATTCCCATCCATTCCCCATTGTTCTGCAGTGTTGCCCACGATTCTAAACTGTTCATCATTTCTTCCACCCTGTTCCCCATCCGTTCAAAATAGGTTAACCAGAGGTCCATGCTGTTCCCCAGCAGTTGTCCCCCATTCCCCCACTGTTCTCCACTGATCCCCTTATTTCCCAATCTGTTCCCCACTTTCTGCCACATTTCTCCAAGTTCTCCACTCTTCACCAGACCCCACAATTACGCAGCATTTCACCATCATTTCATCACTGTACCTCACTGTTGCCACAGTTCTCCAGTGGTTGCTCATCTCTTCTCCACTGTTTCCCACAGCTCCTCACCTCTTTCCCACTGTTCCCCACCTGTTCATAACAGGTTACCAGAAGTCCCCGCTATTCCCCAGCAGTTCTCCACCATTTCATCACTGTTCACTACTGTTCCCCACACTTGCCCACTGTTCACCATTAGTGCACCATCTGTTCTTCA
Source organism: Narcine bancroftii (assembly GCF_036971445.1). Taxonomy (NCBI): domain Eukaryota; kingdom Metazoa; phylum Chordata; class Chondrichthyes; order Torpediniformes; family Narcinidae; genus Narcine; species Narcine bancroftii. The sequence goes on along the minus strand of NW_027212104.1, from coordinate 49,324 downwards.
CTGTTCCTCACCTGTTCCTCTTTCCACATTGTTCCCCCTGCTCCACACCATTTCTCCACGCTTGCCCACTATTCACCACAGTTCACCGTCGGTTTCCCACCAGTTCCCCACTGGAAACAAGCATTTCCCACAACTTCCCCACTGTTCACAATTTCCCCCACAACTCCACTCATTTCCTAATGCGTCCCCCACTTTCCCCACAGTCAACTACATTTCCCCAGGTTCTCCACTGTTCGGCATCTGTTCCCACGCTTCTGCTGCATTTCCCCACCATTGCTCCACTGTTTCCTACTGCTAACCTCCTGTTCCCCAATGTTCGCCATCTGTCATCTGTTCCCTACTGTTCCGCAGCTGTATCCCACAAGTTCAATAATGTTCCCCATGGATACCCACTCTTTCCCCAATTCCAAATCTGTTTCCCACTTTTCCCCACTGTTCCCCCATTCTCCACAATTCGCCAACTCTACCACTCTCTATCCCATTGTACCAAACTCTTTTCCACAGTTCTTCAAGGTTCCCCAATTTTAACCAGCTGATCCCACACTGTTCCCCACCCTTTCTCTCTGTTCCCAAACTTTTACACAATTATGACCACCGTTCCCTACATTCCACACTCTTCCACTCTGTTCCCCACTGCTCCCAACTTTTCTCCACTGTTTCCCCACTCTCCACCTTCACAATATATTCCCCATTGCTCCCCATTATTCCCCTCTGTTCACCACATTTCTGCAGTTTTCCCAGTTCCCTATCTGTTCACTCTCTTCCTCAATGTTGCCATTTTATGTCCACTACTCTCCACATTTCCCCAGCTGTCCCCACAGTTTTCCCACTGTTCCCCATTATTGTCCACCTGTCACACTCTTTTGACCACTGTTCCCCACGTTCTCAATGGTTCACAATCTGATCCCAACTGCTCTCACCTAATACCCGCTGATCCCCAGTGTTCACCATTGTTCCCTTCTATTCCCCACTATTTCGAAATCTGTTTTCAACTGTTTCCCACTGTTCCTCTCAGTTCGCCACTGATCCCCACATTTCTACAATGTTCCCCACTGTTCTCCAGTTGTTCCCGAACTTTTCCCTCTGTTACCCCATTCTCGATTGTTCGCCATCTGTTTCTTACTGTTCCCCAGTGCTTCCCACTGTTCTTCACTGTAGTGCAATGTTCCTATCTGTTTCCCCCCTATCCAACTGTGTTACCCTCTGCTCCCCATTATTCCCCTCAGTTCCCCGTTGTTCTGTACTGTTCTGCAGTTTCTCCTTCTGTTCCCATATTTTATCTCCATTCGTTAATGTTCAGTGCGCCCTATCCACCAGCTGTTCCTGAGAAGTTCCCAAAATATTTTCCTCACTGTCCCCAACCTGCCACACACTTTTAACCACTCTTCCCCACGATTCACTATCTGTTCCCCACGGCTCTCCCCTTTTAAGCTCTGTTCCCCACTGTTACGAATTATTCACTGTTCCCCACTGTTTACCAATGCTCCCTTCAGTTCCCCACTGTTCCCCAATTCAGCACTTTTACCCATATTGCCCACTTTTCCCCACATTTCTTTGCTCTATCCCACTGTTCTTCACCTGTTCTGCAACTGTTCCCCATCAAACTCTACTGTTTCCCTGCTGTGTTGCACATGTTCCACATAGTTCCTCCCTGCATCCAATCAGTTCCACATCTGTTCTCCCTGCTCCCAACTCTTACCCTCTTTTCTCCACCATTCTGCAGTGTTCCCTACTCTTCCCATTTCCTAATTGTTACCGCCTGCTCCCCACTATTCTCCTCCATTCCACATTGTTCTGCATTGTTGCCCACATTTCTAAACTGTTCATCATTTCTTGCACACTGCTCCCCATCCGTTCAAAATAGGTTAACCAGAGGTCCACGCTGTTCCCCAGCAGTTGCCCCTATTCCCCCACTGTTCTCCACTGATCCCCTCATTTCCCAATCTGTTCCCCACTTTCCCCACGGTTACCCACATTTCCGCAGGTTCTCCACTGTTCGTCATCTGTTCCCACGCTTCTGCTGCATTTCCCCACCATTGCTCCACTGTTACCTACTGCTAACCTCCTGTTCCCCACTGTTCACCATCTGTTCCCTACTGTTCCGCAGCTGTATCCCACAAGTTCAATAATGTTCCCCATGGATACCCACTCTTTCCCCATTTCCAAATCTGTTTCCCACTTTTCCCCACTGTTCCCCCATTCTCCACAGTTCACCAGCTCTACCACTCTCTACCCCATTGTACCAAACTCTTTTCCACAATTCTTCAAGGTTCCCCAATTTTAACAAGTTGATCCCACACTGTTCCCCACTCTTTCTCTCTGTTCCCAAACTTTTACACAATTTTGACCACCGTTCCCTACATTCCACACTCTTCCACTCTGTTCCCCACTGCTCCCAACTTTTCTCCACTGTTCCCCCACTCTCCACCTTCACAATATATTCCCCATTGCTCCCCATTATTCCCCTCTGTTCACCACATTTCTGCAGTTTTCCCAGTTCCCTATCTGTTCCCTCTCTTCCTCAATGTTGCCATTTTTTGTCCACTATTCTCCACTTTTCCCCAGCTGTTCCCACGGTTTTCCCACTGTTCACCATTATTGTCCACCTGTCACGCTCTTTTGACCACTGTTCCCCACGTTCTCCATGGTTCACCATCTGATCCCCACTGCTCTCGCCTAATACCCGCTGATCCCCAGTGTTCACCATTGTTCCCCTCTATTCCCCATTATTTCGAAATCTGTTTTCAACTGTTTCCCACTGTTCCTCTCAGTTCGCCACTGATCCCCACATTTCTACAATGTTCCCCACTGTTCTCCAGTTGTTCCCGAACTTTTTCCCTCTGTTACCCCATTCTCGATTGTTCGCCATCTGTTTCTTACTGTTCCACAGTGCTTCCCACTGTTCTTCACTGTAGTGCAATGTTCCTATCTGGTACCCCCCTATCCAACTCTGTTCCCCTCTGCTCCCCATTATTCCCCTCAGTTCCCCGTTGTTCTGTACTGTTCTGCAGTTTCCCCTTCTGTTCCCATATTTTCTCTCCATTCGTTAATGTTCAGTGCGCCCTATCCACCAGCTGTTCCCGAGAAGTTCCCAAAATATTTTCCTCACTGTCCCCAACCTGCCACACACTTTTAACCACTCTTCCCCATGATTCACTATCTGTTCCCCACGGCTCTCCCCTTTTAAGCTCTGTTCCCCACTGTTACGAATTATTCACTGTTCCCCACTGTTTACCAATGCCCCCTTCAGTTCCCCACTGTTCCCCAATTCAGCACTTTTACCCATATGGCCCACTGTTCCCCACATTTCTTCGCTCTATCCCACTGTTCTTCACCTGTTCTGCAACTGTTCCCCATCAAACTCTACTGTTTCCCTGCTGTGTTGCACATGTTCCACATAGTTCCTCCCTGCATCCAATCAGTTCCACATCTGTTCTCCCTGCTCCCAACTCTTACCCTCTTTTCTCCACCATTCTGCAGTGTTCCCTACTCTTCCCATTTCCTAATTGTTACCGCCTGCTCCCCACTATTCTCCTCCATTCCCCATTGTTCTACATTGTTGCCCACGATTCTAAACTGTTCATCATTTCTTGCACACTGCTCCCCATCCGTTCAAAATAGGTTAACCAGAGGTCCACGCTGTTCCCCAGCAGTTGCCCCTATTGCCCCACTGTTCTCCACTGATCCCCTCATTTCCCAATGTTCCCCACTTTCCCCACGGTTACCCACATTTCCGCAGGTTCTCCACTGTTCGTCATCTGTTCCCACGCTTCTGCTGCATTTCCCCACCATTGCTCCACTGTTTCCTACTGCTAACCTCCTGTTCCCCACTGTTCGCCATCTGTTCCCTACTGTTCCGCAGCTGTATCCCACAAGTTCAATAATGTTCCCCATGGATACCCACTCTTTCCCCATTTCCAAATCTGTTTCCCACTTTTCCCCACTGTTCCCCCATTCTCCACAGTTCGCCAACTCTACCACTCTCTACCCCATTGTACCAAACTCTTTTCCACAATTCTTCAAGGTTCCCCAATTTTAACCAGTTGATCCCACACTGTTCCCCACTCTTTCTCTCTGTTCCCAAACTTTTACACAATTTTGACCACCATTCCCTACATTCCACACTCTTCCACTCTGTTCCCCACTGCTCCCAACTTTTCTCCACTGTTCCCCCACTCTCCACCTTCACAATATATTCCCCATTGCTCCCCATTATTCCCCTCTGTTCTCCACATTTCTGCAGTTTTCCCAGTTCCCCATCTGTTCCCTCTCTTCCTCAATGTTGCCATTTTTTGTCCACTATTCTCCACTTTTCCCCAGCTGTCCAGTGGGAAAACACTGTTCCCCATTATTGTCCACCTGTCACGCTCTTTTGACCACTGTTCCCCACGTTCTCCACGGTTCACCATCAGATCTCCACTGCTCTCGCCTTATACCCGCTGATCCCCAGTGTTCACCATTGTTCCCCTCTATTCCCCATTATTTCGAAATCTGTTTTCAACTGTTTCCCACTGTTCCTCTCAGTTCGCCACTGATCCCCACATTTCTACTATGTTCCCCACTGTTCTCCAGTTGTTCCCGAACTTTTTCCCTCTGTTATCCCATTCTTGATTGTTCGCCATCTGTTTCTTACTGTTCCCCAGTGCTTCCCACTGTTCTTCACTGTAGTGCAATGTTCCTATCTGGGTCCCCCCTATCCAACTCTGTTCCACTCTGCTCACCATTATTCCCCGCAGTTCCCCGTTGTTCTGTACTGTTCTGCAGTTTTGTCTTCTGTTCCCATATTTTCTCTCCATTCATTAATGTTCAGTGCGCCCTATCCACCAGCTGTCCCTGAGAAGTTCCCAAAATGTTTTCCAATGTTCCTCACTGTTCCCAACCTGCCACACACTTTTAACCACTCTTCCCCACGATTCACTATTTGTTCCCCACGGCTCTCCCCTTTTAAGCTCTGTTCCCCACTGTTACGAATTATTCACTGTTCCCCACTGTTTACCAATGCTCCCTTCAGTTCCCCACTGTTCCCCAATTCAGCACTTTTACCCATATTGCCCACTGTTCCCCACATTTCTTTGCTCTATCCCACTGTTCTTCACCTGTTCTGCAACTGTTCCCCATCAAACTCTACTGTTTCCCTGCTGTTTTGCACATGTTCCATATAGTTCCTCCCTGCATCCAATCAGTTCCACATCTGTTCTCCCTGCTCCCAACTCTTACCCTCTTTTCTCCACCATTCTGCAGTGTTCCCTACTCTTCCCATTTCCTAATTGTTACCGCCTGCTCCCCACAATTCTCCTCTATTCCCCATTGTTCTGCATTGTTGCCCACGATTCTAAACTGTTCATCATTTCTTGCACACTGCTCCCCATCCGTTCAAAATAGGTTAACCAGAGGTCCACGCTGCTCCCCAGCAGTTGCCCCTATTCCCCCACTGTTCTCCACTGATCCCCTCATTTCCCAATCTGTTCCCCACTTTCCCCACGGTCACCCACATTTCCGCAGGTTCTCCACTGTTCGTCATCCATCTGTTCCCACGCTTCTGCTGCATTTCCCCACCATTGCTCCACTGTTTCCTACTTCTAACCTCCTGTTCCCCACTGTTCGCCATCTGTTCCCTACTGTTCCGCACCTGTATCCTACAAGTTCAATAATGTTCCCCATGGATACCCACTCTTTCCCCATTTCCAAATCTGTTTCCCACTTTTCCCCACTGTTCCCCCATTCTCCACAGTTCGCCAACTCTACCACTCTCTACCCCATTGTACCAAACTCTTTTCCACAATTCTTCAAGATTCCCCAATTTTAACCAGCTGATCCCACACTGTTCCCCACTCTTTCTCTCTGTTCCCAAACTTTTACACAATTTTGACCACCGTTCCCTACATTCCACCCTCTTCCACTCTGTTCCCCACTGCTCCCACCTTTTCTCCACTGTTCCCCCACTCTCCACCTTCACAATATATTCCCCATTGCTCCCCATTATTCCCCTCTGTTCACCACATTTCTGCAGTTTTCCCAGTTCCCTATCTGTTCCCTCTGTTCCTCAATGTTGCCATTTTTTGCCCACTATTCTCCACTTTTCCCCAGCTGTCCCCACGGTTTTCCCACTTTCCCCACATTTCTTCACTCTATCCCACTGTTCTTCACCTGGCCTGCAACTGTTCCCCACCAAAATCTACTGTTTAACAGCCGTGTTGCACCTGTTACCCACAGTTCCATCCTGCATCCAATCAGTTGGATGTTCTCCCTGCTCCCAACTCTTACCCACTTTTCTCCACCATTCTGCAGTGTTCCCTACTCTTCCCATTTCCTAATTGTTACCGCCTGCTCCCCATTATTCCCATCCATTCCCCATTGTTCTGCAGTGTTGCCCACTATTCTAAACTATTCATCATTTCTTCCACACTGTTCCCCATCCGTTCAAAATAGGTTAACCAGAGGTCCATGCTGTTCCCCAGCAGTTGTCCCCATTCCCCCACTGTTCTCCACTGATCCCCTTATTTCCCAATCTGTTCCCCACTTTCTGCCACATTTCTCCAAGTTCTCCACTCTTCACCGGACCCCACAATTACGCAGCATTTCACCTTCATTTCACCACTGTTCCACACTGTTGCCACAGTCCTCCAGTGGTTGCTCATCTATTCTCCACTGTTTCCCACAGCTCCTCACCTCTTCCCCACTGTTCCCCACCTGTTCATAACAGGTTACCAGAAGTCCCCGCTATTCCCCAGCAATTCTCCACCATTTCACCACTGTTCCCTACTGTTCCCCACACTTGCCCACTGTTCACCATTAGTGCACCATCTGTTCTTCACTGTTCCTCACCTGTTCCTCTTTCCACATTGTTCCCCCTGCTCCACACCATTTCTCCACGCTTGCCCACTATTCACCACAGTTCACCGTCGGTTTCCCACCAGTTCCCCACTGGAAACAAGCATTTCTCACAACTTCCCCACTGTTCACAATTTCCCCCACAATTCCCCTCATTTCCTAATGCGTCCCCCACTTTCCCCACAGTCAACTACATTTCCCCAGGTTCTCCACTGTTCGGCATCTGTCCCTATGCTTCTGCTGCATTTCCCCACCAGTGCTCCACAGTTTCCTACTGCTACCCACCTGTTCCCCACTGTTCCCTACTGTTCCACAGCTGTATCCCACAACTACCATTATGTTCCCCTTGGATACCCACTCTTTCCCCATTTCCAAATCTGTTTCCCACTTTTCCCCACTGTTCCCCAATTCTCCACAGTGCGCCATCTGGTCCACTCTCTACCCCATTGTACCAAACTATTTTGCACAGTTGTTCAATGCTCCCCAATTTTAACCAGCTGATCCCACACTGTTCCCCACTGTTTACCAATGCTCCCTTCAGTTGCTCACTGTTCCCCAATTCAGCACTTTTACCCATATTTCCCACTGTTCACCACATTTCTTCGCTCTATCCCACTGTTCTTCACCTGTTTTGCAAATGTTCCCCATCAAACTCTACTGTTTCCCAGCTGTGTTGCACATGTTCCACATAGTTCCTCCCTGCATCCAATCAGTTCCACATCTGTTTTCCATGCTCCCAACTCTTACCCTCTTTTCTCCACCATTCTGCAGTGTTCCCTACTCTTCCCATTTCCTAATTGTTACCGCCTGCTCCCCACTATTCTCCTCCATTCCCCATTGTTCTGCATTGTTGCCCACGATTCTAAACTGTTCATCATTTCTTGCACACTGCTCCCCATCCGTTCAAAAGAGTTTAACCAGAGGTCCACGCTGTTCCCCAGCAGTTGCCCCTATTCCCCCACTGTTCTCCACTGATCCCCTCATTTCCCAATCTGTTCCCCACTTTCCCCACGGTTACCCATATTTCCGCAGGTTCTCCACTGTTCGTCATCTGTTCCCACGCTTCTGCTGCATTTTCCCACCATTGCTCCACTGTTTCCTACTGCAAACCTCCTGTTCTCCACTGTTCGCCATCTGTTCCCTACTGTTCCGCAGCTGTATCCCACAAGTTCAATAATGTTCCCCATGGATACCCAGTCTTTCCCCATTTCCAAATCTGTTTCCCACTTTTCCCCACTGTTCCCCCATTCTCCACAATTCGCCAACTCTACCACTCTCTACCCCATTGTACCAAACTCTTTTCCACAGTTCTTCAAGGTTCCCCAATTTTAACCAGCTGATCCCACACTGTTCCCCACTCTTTCTCTCTGTTCCCAAACTTTTACACAATTTTGACCACCATTCCCTACATTCCACACTCTTCCACTCTGTTCCCCACTGATCCCAACTTTTCTCCACTGTTCCCCCACTCTCCACCTTCACAATATATTCCCCATTGCTCCCCATTATTCCCCTCTGTTCACCACATTTCTGCAGCAGTTTTCCCAGTTCCCTATCTGTTCCCTCCCTTCCTCATTGTTGCCATTTTTTGTCCACTATTCTCCACTTTTCCCCAGCTGTCCCCACGGTTTTCCCACTGTTCCCCATTATTGTCCACCTGTCGCACTCTTTTGACCACTGTTCCCCACGTTCTCCACGGTTCACCATCTGATCCCCACTGCTCTCGCCTAATACCTGCTGATGCCCAGTGTTCACCATTGTTCCCCTCTATTCCCCATTATTTCGAAATCTGTTTTCAACTGTTTCCCACTGTTCCTCTCAGTTCACCACTGATCCCCACATTTCTACAATGTTCCCCACTGTTCTCCAGTTGTTCCCGAACTTTATCCCTCTGTTACCCCATTCTCGATTGTTCGCCATCTGTTTCTTAATGTTCCCCAGTGCTTCCCACTGTTCTTCACTGTAGTGCAATGTTCCTATCTGGTTCCCCCCTATCCAACTCTGTTCCACTCTGCTCCCCATTATTCCTCTCAGTTCCCCGTTGTTCTGTACTGTTCTGCAGTTTTCCCTTCTGTTCCCATGTTTTCTCTCCATTCATTAATGTTCAGTGCGCCCTATCCACCAGCTGTTCCAGAGAAGTTCCCAAAATGTTTTCCAATGTTCCTCACTGTTCCTAACCTGCCACACACTTTTAACCACTCTTCCCCACGATTCACTATCTGTTCCCCACGGCTCTCCCCTTTTAAGCTCTGTTCCCCACTGTTATGAATTATTCACTGTTCCCCACTGTTTACCAATGCTCCCTTCAGTTCCCCACTGTTCCCCAATTCCGCACTTTTACCTATATTGCCCACTGTTCCCCACATTTCTTTGCTCTATCCCACTGTCCTTCACCTGGTCTGCAACTATTCCCCTCCAAATTCCACTGTTTCCCAGCCATGTTGCACATGTTCCCCACAGTTCCTCCCTGCATCCAATCAGTTCCATATCTGTTCTCCCTGCTCCCAACTCTTACCCTCTTTTCTCCACCATTCTGCAGTGTTCCCTACTCTTCCCATTTCCTAATTGTTACCGCCTGCTCCCCACTATTCCCATCCATTCCCCATTGTTCTGCAGTGTTGCCCACGATTCTAAACTGTTCATCATTTCTTCCACACTGCTCCCCATCCGTTCAAAATAGGTTAACCAGAGGTCCACGCTGCTCCCCAGCAGTTGCCCCTATTCCCCCACTGTTCTCCACTGATCCCCTCATTTCCCAATCTGTTCCCCACTTTCTGCCACTTTTCTCCAAGTTCTCCACTCTTCCCCGGACCCCACAATTACGCAGCATTTCACCACTGTTCCACACTGTTGCCACAGTTCTTCAGCGGCTGCTCATCTCTTCTACACTGTTTCCCACAGCTCCTCACCTCTTCCCCACTGTTCCCCACCTGTTCATAACAGGTTACCAGAAGTCCCCGCTATTCCTCAGCAGTTCTCCATCATTTCACCACTGTTCCCTACTGTTCCCCACACTTGCCCACTGTTCACCATTAGTGAACCATCTGTTCTTCACTGTTCCTCACCTGTTCCTCTTTCCACATTGTTCCCCCTGCTCCACACCATTTCTCCACGCTTGCCCACTATTCACCACAGATCACCATCGGTTTTCCACCAGTTCCCCACTGGAAACGAACATTTTCCACAACTTCCCCTCTGTTCACAATTTCCCCCACAATTCCCCTCAATTACTAATGTGTCCCACACTTTCCCCACAGTCAACCACATTTCCCAGGTTCTCCACTGTTTGTCATCTGTCCCCACTCTTCTGCAGCTGTTTCCCACCATTGCTCCACTGTTTCCCACTCCTCCTCACCTGTTCCCCATCTGTTCCCTACTGTTCCACAGCTATTTCCCACAAGTTGCACACTGTTTCCCATGGATCACCACTGTTCCCCAATTTCCAAATCTCTTTACCACTTTTCCCCACTGCTCCCCCAGTCTCCACAGTTCGCCATCTGTTCCACTCTCTACGCCTTTGCGCCAAACTGTTTTCCACAGTTCTTCAATGTTCTCCAATTTTAACCAGCTGAAAGCAAAGTGTTCCCCACTGTTCCCCACTATTTCTCTCTGTTCCCCTCATTTCCCAATCTGTTTCCCACTTTCTGCCACATTTCCCCAAGTTCTCCACTCTTCACCGGTCTCCACAGTTCCGTAGCAGTTCACCACCATTTCACCATTGTTCCACACTGTTCGCCACAGTTCTCCAGTGGTTGTGCATCTCTTCTCCACTGTTTCCCACAGCTCCTCACCTATTCCCCACTGTTCCCCACTATTTCTCTCTGTTCCCCTCATTTTCCAATCTGTTCCCCACTTTCTGCCACATTTCCCCAAGTTCTCCACTCTTCACCGGTCTCCACAGTTCCGTAGCAGTTCACCACCATTTCACCATTGTTCCACACTGTTCGCCACAGTTCTACAGCGGTTGTGCATCTCTTCTCCACTGTTTCCCACAGCTCCTCAACTATTCCCCACTGTTTTCCACATGTTCCCTACTGTTCCACAGCTGTTTCCCACATTCCCCACTGTTCCCCACATAGACTCTATAATGCCCACTATTCACCACAGTTCACCATCGGTTTCCCACCAGTTCCCCAATGCACAAAAGCCTTTCCACAAGTTCACCACTGTTCACACTTTCCCCCAATTTCCCTCATTTCCCAATATGTTCCCCACTTTCCCCACCATTACCCACATTTCCCAAGGTTCTCCACTGTTCGCCATCTGTTCCCTACTGTTCCGCAGCTGTATCCCACAAGTTCCATAATGTTCCCCATGGATACCCACTCTTTCCCCATTTCCAAATCAGTTTCCCACTTTTTCCCACTGTTCCCACATTCTCCACAGTTCGCCATCTGTTCCACTCTCTACGCCATTTTACCAAACTCTTTTCCACAGTTCTTCAATGTTCCCCTATTTTAACCGCCTGATCCCACACTGTTCCCCACAGTTTCTCTCTGTCCCTAAACTTTTGCACAATTTTGACCACCGTTCCCCGCATTCCCCACTCTTCCACTCTGTTCCCCACTGCTCCCAACTTTTTTCCACTGTTGTCCTGCTCTGCACACTTCGCAATGTATTCCCCACTGCTCCCCACTATTCACCTATGTTCACCACATTTCTGCAGTTTTCCCAGTTCCTAATATGTTCCTTCTGTTTGTCAATGTTGCCATTTGTTGCCCACTTTTCTCCACTTTTCCCCAGCTGTCCCCAAGTTTTTCCCTCTGATCCCCACAATTTTCCACCTGTCACACTCTTTTGACCTCTGTTCCTCACGTACTCCACAGTTCACATAACATAACATTACAATTACAGCACGGAAACAGGCCATTAGGCCATTCTAGTCCGCACCGAACCAAACACCCCTTTCTAGTCCCACCTCCCTGCACAATGCCCATAACCCTCCATCTTCTTCTCATCCATATACCTGTCCAACCTTTTCTTAAATAATACAATTGACTCCGCCGCCACTATTTCTCCCGGAAGACCATTCCACACAGCTACCACTCTCTGAGTAAAGAAGTTCCCCCTCATGTTACCTCTAAACCTCTGCCCCTTAATTCTTAACTCATGTCCTCTTGTTTTAATCTTTCCTCCTCTTAACGGAAATAGTCTATCCACATCCACTCTGTCTATCCCTTTCATAATCCTAAATACTTCTATCAAATCCCCTCTCAACCTTCTACGCTCCAAAGAATAAAGACCTAATCTGTCCAATCTCTCCCTATACTCTAGATTCTTAAACCCAGGTAACATTCTGGTAAACCTTCGCTGCACTCTCCCCACTCTGTTTATATCCTTCCTGTAATTAGGCGACCAGAACTGCACACAGAACTCCAAATTAGGCCGCACCAACGTCTTATACAATCTCAACATTACCTCCCAACTCCTATAATCCATGCAATGATTGATAAAGGCCAGCATACAAAAAGCCTTCTTCACCAACCTATTCACGTGAGTTTCTACCTTCAGGGAACGATGTACCGTTACTCCTAAATCTTTCTGCTCTTCTGTATTCCTCAATGCTCTCCCATTTACAACGTATGTCCTATTCTGATTCTTCTTACCAAAATGAAGCACCTCACACTTATCAGCATTAAATTCCATCTGCCATTTTTCAGCCCACTTTTCTAAGCAGCCCAAATCCCTCTGCAATCCTTGAAAACCTTCTTCATTATCCACAATTCCACCTAGCTTGGTATCGTCTGCATATTTACTAATCCAATTCACAGTATCTGACGCAGTTCACCACTGTTAAAAATTCTCCCGAATGTGAACCTGGAGTCACGGTATCTGACCAAGTTCATCACTGTTAAACCATCTCCGCACCGTGAACCTCGTGTAACAGTATGTGAAACAGTTAATCACTATTGAACCTTCTGCCCACTGTGAACCTGGTGTAACAGTACCCGAAACAGTTAATCACTGTTGAACATTCTCCCCACTGTGAACATGGTTTAAGAGTATGTGACACAATTCCTCACTGTAGAACCTTCTACCCAATGCGAACCTGGTTTAACAGTATATGACTTAGTTCATCACTGTTGATCCTTCTCTCCACTGTGAAGCTGGTGTAACAGGATCTGAAAAAGTTCATCACTGTTAAACTTTCTCCCCACTGTGAACCTGTTGTAAGAGTATGTGACGTAGTTCATCACTGTTAAACCTTCTCCGCTCATCGATCCTGGTGTTATACTTTCTGAAACAGCTCATCACTCTTAATCCTTCTCCACACTATGAACTTGGTGTAACAGTAACTGACACAGTTCATTACTGTTAAACCTTCTCCCCACTGAGAACCTGGTGTAACTGTATCTGACTCAGTTCATCACTGTTAAACATAAACCCCCCAATGTGAGCCTGGTGTAACAATATCTGACACAGTTAATCACTGTAATACATTCTCCGCACTGTGAACCTGTTGTCACAGGATTTTAAAAGGATCATCACTGTCAAACCGTCTCCCCATTGTGATACTGGGGTCACAGTATATGACACAGTTCATCACTGTTGATAGTTCTCACCACTGTGAACCTGTTGTAAGAGTTTGTGACGCAGTTCATGACAGTTGAACTTTTTCCCAACTTTGAACCTGGTTTAACTGTCTGTGACACAGTACATCAATGTTAAACCTTCTCCCCACTTTGAAACTGGTGCAACAGAATCTGACAGAGTTCATCACTGTTAAACCTTCTCCGCTCATAGAATCTGGTGTCATACTATCTGAAACAGCTCATCAATGTTAATCCTTCTCCATACTATGAACTTGGTGTAACAGTAACTGACACAGTTCATTACTGTTAAACCTTCTCCTCACTGAGAACCTGGTGTAACTGTATCTGACTCAGTTCATCACTGTTAAACATTCACCCCCCACTGTGGGACTGGTGGAACACTATATGACACAGTTAATAATTGTTAAACATTTTCTTCACTGTGAAAATGGTGTAAAAGCATCTGAAACAGTTCATCACTGTGAAACATTCTGCCCACTGTGAACGTCGTGTCAGTGTTTGTGACACAATTCATCACTGTTCAACCTTCTCCCCACTGTGCATCTGGTTTAACTGTCTGTGACACAGTCATCGATGTTAAACCTTCTCACCACTTTGAAACTGGGGTCGCAGTATCTGACAATGTTCATCAGTGTTAAACCTTCTCCCCACAGTGAGCCTGGTGTAACACTAGCAGACACAGTTAATCACTGTTAAACATTTTCCCCACTGTGGACCTGGTGTAACAGAATGTGACACAGTTCATCACTGTTAAACCTGCTCCCCATTGTAATACTGGGGTAACAGTATATGACACAGTTCATCACTGTTGATCGTTCTCACCACTGTGAACCTGTTGTAAGAGTTTGTGACGCAGTTCATGACAGTTGAACTTTTTCCCAACTTTGAACCTGGTTTAACTGTCTGTGACACAGTCATCGATGTTAAACCTTCTCCCCACTTTGAAACTGGGGTCGCAGTATCTGACAATGTTCATCAGTGTTAAACCTTCTCCCCACAGTGAGCCTGGTGTAACACTAGCAGACACAGTTAATCACTGTTAAACATTTTCCCCACTGTGAACCTGGTGTAACAGAATGTGACACCGTTCATCACTATTATACGTTCACCCCACACTATCCCTAGTGTAACAGTATCTGAGTAAGTTCATCATGGGCAAACATTCTCCCCATTGTGAAAATGGGGTCACAGGATCAGAAAGAGTTCATCACTGTTAAACATTCTCCCTACAGTGAACCTGGTGTAACAGTATGTGACACCGTTCATATCTATTATACATTCACCCCACTGTAACCCTAGTGTAACAGTATCTGACTAAATAAATCACGGGTAAACCTTCTCCGCACTGTCCAACTGAGGTCACAGTATCTGACACAGCTTACCACTGTTAAACATTCTCCCGAATGTGAACCTGGAGTCACGGTATCTGACCAAGTTCATCACTGTTAAACTTTGTCCGCACTGTGTAACTGGTTCACAGTATCTGACACAGTTCATCACTGTTAAACATTAACCCCATTGTGAACCTGGTGTAACAGTATGTGAAACAGTTGATCACTGTCAAACCTTCTCCACATTGTGATACTAGTGTCACAGTATCTCACCTAGTTCATCACTGTTAAACATTCTCCCCAATGTGAGCCTGGTGGAACACGAAAAGACACAGTTAATCATTGTTAAACATTTTCCCCACTGTGAACATGGTGTAAAGGTATCTGAAACAGTTCATCACTGTTAAACATTCTCCCCACTGTGAACGTGGTTTAAGTGTATGTGACACAATTCTTCACTGTTTAACCTTCTTCCCACTGTGAACCTCGTTTAACTGTCTGTGACACAGTTCATCAATGCTAAACCTTCTCCCCACTTTGAAACTGGGGTCGCAGTATCTGACAAAGTTCATCAGTCTTAAACTTTCTCCCCACAGTAAACCAGGTGTAATAGTATCTGACACCGTTCATCACTATTATACATTCACCCCACTGTAAACCTCGTGTAACAGAATCTGACTAAGTTCATCACGAGTAAACCTTCTCCACACTGTCAAACTGAGGTCACTGTATCTGACACAGTTCACGACTGTTAAACATTCTCCCCAAAGTGAGCCTAGTGGAACACTATGAGACACAGTTAATCACTGTTAAACATTTACCCCACTGTGAACCTGGTTTAACAGGATGTGAAAAAGTTCATCACTGTCAAACCTTCTCCCCATTGTTATACTGAGGTCACTGTATATGACACAGTTCATCACTGTTGATCTTTCTCACCACTGTGAACCTGGTGTCACAGTATGTGACACAGTTCATCACTGTTAAACCTGCTCCCCATTGAGATACTGGGGTAACAGTATATGACACAGTTCATCACTGTTGAACCTTCTCCCCACGTGAACCTGGTTTAACTGTTTGTGACAAAGTTCATCAATGTTAAACCATCAACCCACTTTGAATCTGGTGTCGCAGTATCTGACAAAGTTCATCAGTGTCAAACATTCTCCCCACAGTGAGCCTGGTTTAACACTATCAGACACAGTTAATCACTGTTAAACATTTTCCCCACGGTGGACCTGGTGTAACAGAATGTGACACAGTTCATCACGGTTAAATCTGCTCCCCATTGTGAGACTGTGGTAACAGTATATGACACAGTTCATCACTGTTGATCCTTCTCACCACTGTGAACCTAGTGTAACAGTATGTGAAAAAGTTCATAACTGTTAAACCTTCTAACCACTGTGAACCTGTTGTAAGAGTTTGTGACGCAGTTCATCACAGTTGAATTTCTCTCCACTGTGAACCTGGTTTAACTGTCTGTGACACAGTTCATCAATGTTAAACCTTCTCCCCACTTTGAGTCTGGGGTTGCAATATCTGATAAAGTTCATCAGTGTTAAAGCTTCTCCCCACAGTGAGCCTGGTGTAACACTATCAGACACAGTTAATCACTGTTAAACATTTTCCACACGGTGGACCTGGTGTGACAGAATGTGACACAGTTCATCACGGTTAAACCTGCTCCCCATGTGATATTGGGGGCACAGTATATGACACAGTTCATCACAGTTGATCCTTCACACCACTGTGAATCTGGTGTAACAGTATGTGTCACAGTTAATCACTGTTAAACCTTTACCGCACTGTGAAACTGGGTTAACAGTAGCTGAAAAAGTTCATGACTGTTAAACCCTCTCACCACTGTGAGCCTTGTTTAACAGTATCTGACACAGTTCATCACTGTTAAACCATCTCCGCACCATGAACCTGGGGTAACAGTATGTGAATCAGTTAATCACAGTTGAACCTTCTCCTCACTGTGAAAATGGTGTAATACTATATGGCACAGCTTATAACTGTTAATCCTACTCCCCAGTTTAACCTTGCTGTAAGTGTACGTGACACAATTCATCACTGTTGAAACGTCTACCCACAGTGAACCTGGTTTAACTGTCTGTGACACCGTTCATCAGTGTTAAACCTTCTCCCCACAGTGAACCTGGTGCAATAGTATCTGACACCGTTCATCACTATTATGCATTCACCCACTGTAACCCTAGTGTAACAGTATCTGAGTAAGTTCATCACGGGTAAACCTTCTCCCCATTGTGAAACTGGGGTCACAGGATATGAAACAGTTCACCACTGTTAAACATGCTCCCCATTGTGAAACTGGGGTTACAGGATCAGAAAGAGTTCATCACTGATAAAAATTCTCCCTACAGTGAACCTGGTGTAACAGTATGTGACACCGTTCATCACTATTATACATTCAACCCACTGTAAACCTAGTGTAACAGTATCTGACTAAATTAATCACGGGTAAACCTTCTTCGCACTGTCAAACTGAGGTCACAGTATCTGACACAGCTTACCACTGTGAAACATTCTCCCGAATGTGAACCTGGAGTCACGGTACATGACCAAGTTCATCACTGTTAAACTTTCTCCGCACTGTGTAAATGGGTTCACAGTATCTGACACAGTTCATCACTGTTAAACATTCTCCCCAAAGTGAGCCTGGTGGGACACTATCAGACACAGTTAATCACTGTTAAACATTATCCCCACTGTGAATCTGGTGTAACAGCATGTGAAACAGTTAATCACTGTCAAACCTTCTCCCCATTGTGATACTGGGGTCACGGTATCTGACCTAGTTCATCACTGTTAAACATTATCCCCAACGTGAGCCTGGTGGAACATGAAAAGACACAGTTAATGATTGTTAAACATTTTCCCCACTGTGAACATGGTGTAACAGTATCTGAAACAGTTCATCACTGTTGAACATTCTCCCCACTGTGAACGTGGTTTAAGTGTATGTGACACAATTCTTCACTGATGAACCTTCTACCCACTGTGAACCTCGGTTAACTGTCTGTGACACAGTTCATCAATGCTAAACTTTCTCCCCACTTTGAAACTGGGGTCGCAGTATCTGACAAAGTTCATCAGTGTTAAACATTCTCCCTACAGTGACCCTGGTGTAACAGTATGCGACACCGTTCATCACTATTATACATTCACACCACACTGACCCTAATGTAACAGTGTCTGACTCAGTTCATCACGGGTAAACCTTCTCCGCACTGTCAAACTGAGGTTACTGTAACTGACACAGTTCACCACTGTTATACATTCTCCCGAATGTGAACCTGGAGTCACAGTATCTGACCAAGTTCATCACGGTTAAACATTCTCCCCATTGTGAAACTGTTGTCGCAGGATCTGAAACAATTCATCACTGTTAAACGTTCACGCACTGTGACCCTTGTTTAACAGTATCTGAAAAGTTCATCACTGTTAAACCTTCTCCCCACTGTGAACCTTTTGTAAGAGTATGTGACGCAGTTCATCACTATTATACATTCTTCTCCCCTCTGTGAAGCTGGTTTAACTGTCTGTGACACAGTTCATCAATGTTAAACCTTTAACCCACTTTGAAACTGGGGTCGCAGTATCTGACAAAGTTCATCAGTGTTAAACATTCTCCCCACAGTGAGCCTGGTTTAACACTATCAGTCACAGTTCATCACGGTTAAACATTCTCCCTACTGTGAACCTGGTGTAATAGTAACCGAAACAGTTCATCACTGTTAAACCTTCTCCCCACTGTGAACCTGGTGCAACTGTATCTGACACAGTTCATCACTGTTAAACCTTCTCCGCTCATAGATCCTGGTGTCATACTATCTGACACAGCTCATCACTGTTAATCGTTCTCCACACTGTGAACTTGGTGTAACAGTAACAGACACAGTTCATTACTGTTAAACCTTCTCCCCACTGAGAATCTGGTGTAATTGTATCTGACTCAGTTCATCACTGTTAAACATAAACCCCCCCAATGTGAGCCTGGTGTAACAATATCTGACACAGTTAATCACTGGTATACATTCTCCGCACTGTGAACCTTTTGTCACAGGATCTGAAAAAGATCATTACTGTTGAACCTTTTTCCCACTGTGAGCCTTGCGTAACAGTATCTGACACAGTTTATCACTGTTAAACCAACTCCGCACCGTGAACCTGGTGTAACAGTATCTGAATCAGTTAATCACAGTTGAAACTTCTCCTCACTGTGAAAATGGTGTAATACTATATGGCACAGCTCATAACTGTTCATCCTACTCACCACTTTAACGTTGCTGTAAGTGTACGTGACACAATTTTTCACTGTTGAAACGTCTCCCCACAGTGAACCTGGTTTAACTGTCTGTGACACCGTTCATCAATGATAACATTCTCCCCACTTTGAAACTGGGTCGCAGTATCTGACAAAGTGCATCAGTGTTAAACCTTCTCCCCACAGTGAACCTGGTGCAATAGTATCTGACACCGTTCATCACTATTATGCATTCACCCACTGTAACCCTAGTGTAACAGTGTCTGAGTAAGTTCATCGTGGGTAAACCTTCTCCCCATTGTGAAAATGGGGTCACAGGATCTGACACACTTCAGCACTGTTAAACATTCTCCCCATTGTGAAACTGGGGTCACAGGATCAGAAAGAGTTCATCACTGTTAAACATTCTCCCTACAGTGAACCTGGTGTAACAGTATGTGTCAACGTTCATCACTATTATACATTCACCCCACTGTAATCCTAGTGTAACAGTATCTGACTAAATTCATCACGGGTAAACGTTCTCCGCGCTGTGCAACTGGGTTCACAGTATCTGACACAGTTCATCACTGTTAAACATTCTCCCCAAAGTGAGCCTGGTGGGACACTATCAGACACAGTTAATCAATGTTAAATATTTTCATCACTGTGACCTGGTGTAACAGAATTTAACACAGTTCATCACTGTTAAACCTGCTCCCCATTGTGATACTGGGGTAACAGTATATGACACAGTTCATCACTGTTGATCCTTCTCACCACCATGAACCTGGTGTAATAGCATGTGACACAGTTCGTCACTGTTAAACCTTCTCCGAACTCTGAAACTGGGGTCACAGTATCTGAAAATGTTCATCACTGTTAAACCTTCTCACCACTGTGTGCCTTGTGTAACAGTATCTGACACAGTTTATCACTGTTAAACCATCTCCGCATCCTGAACCTGGTGTAACAGTATCTGAGACAGTTAATCACTGTTGAACCTTCTCTCCACTGTGAACATGGTGTAATACAATCTGACACAACTCATAACTGTTAATTCTACTCCCCACTGTGAACTTGCTGTAAGTGTATGTGACAAAATTCTTCACTGTTGAACCTTCTCCCCACAGTGAAACTGGTTTAACAGTCTGTGACACAGTTCATCAATATTAAACATTCTCCCCACTTTGAAACTGGGTCGCAGTATCTGAGAAAGTTTATCAGTGTTAAATCTTCTTCCCACAGTGAATCTGGTGCACTAGTATCTGACACAGTTCAGCACTCTTATACATTCACCCCACTGTAAACCTAGTGTAACAGTATCTGACTAATTTCATCACGGGTATATCTTCTCCGCACTGTCAAACTGAGGTCACAGTATCTGACACAGCTTACCACTGTTAAACATTCTCCCGAATGTGAACCTGGAGTCACGGTATCTGACCAAGTTCATCACTGTTAAACTTTGTACGCACTGTGTAACTGGGTTCACAGTATCTGACACAGTTCATCACTGTTAAATATTCTCCCCAAAGTGAGCCTGGTGGGACATTATCAGACACAGTTATTCACTGTTAAACATTATTCCCACTGTGAACCTGGTGTAACAGTATGTGAAACAGTTAATCACTGTCAAACCTTCTCCCCATTGTGATACTGTGGTCACAGTGTCTGACCTAGTTCATCACTGTTAAACATTCTCCCCAAAGTGAGCCTGGTGGAACACGAAAAGACACAGTTAATCATTGTTAAAAATTTTCCCCACTGTGAACATGCTGTAAAGGTATCTGAAACAGTTCATCACTGTTAAACATTCTCCCCACTGTGAACGTGGTTTAAGTGTACGTGACACAATTCTTCACTGTTGCACCTTCTACCCACTGTGAACCTCGTTTAACTGTCTGTGACACAGTTCATCAATGCTAAACCTTCTCCCCACTTTGAAACTGGGGTCGCAGTATCTGACAAAGTTCATCAGTCTTAAACTTTCTCCCCACAGTAAACCTGGTGTAATAGTATCTGACACCATTCATCACTATTATACATTCACCCCACTGTAAACCTAGTGTAACAGTATCTGACTAAGTTCATCACGGGTAAACCTTCTCCACACTGTCAAACTGAGGTCACTGTATCTGACACAGTTCACCACTGTTAAACATTCTCCCCAAAGTGAGCCTGGTGGAACACTATGAGACACAGTTAATCACTGTTAAACATTTACCCCACTGTGAACCTGGTGTAACAGTATATGACACAGTTCATCAATGTTAAACCTTCTCCCCACTTTGAGTCTGGGGTCGCAGTATCTGATAAAGTTCATCAGTGTTAAACATTCTCCCCACAGTGATCCTGGTGTAACACTATCAGACACAGTTAATCACTGTTAAACATTTTCCCCACGGTGGACCTGGTGTAACAGAATGTGACAAAGTTCATCACGGTTAAACCTGCTCCCCATTGTGATATTGGGGTCACAGTATATGACACAGTTCATCACTGTTGATCCTTCTCACCACTGTGAACCTGGTGTAACAGTATTTGTCACAGTTAATCACTGTTAAACATTTACCGCACTGTGAAACTGGGTTCACAGTATCTGAAAAAGTTCATCACTGTTAAACCTTCTCACCACTGTGAGCCTTGTTTAACAGTATCTGACACAGTTCATCACTGTAAAACCATCTCTGCACAGTGTACCTGGTGTAACAGTATGTGAATCAGTTAATCACAGTTGAACCACTAAATTAATCACGGGTAAACCTTCTCCGCACTGTCAAACTGAGGTCACAGTATCTGACACAGCTTACAACTGTTAAACATTCTCCCGAATGTGAATCTGGAGTCACGGTATCTGACCAAGTTCATCACTGTTAAACCATCTCCCCACTGTGAACCTGGTGCAACTGTATCTGACACAGTTCATCACTGTTAAACCTTCTCCGCTCATAGATCCTGGTGTCATACTATCTGACACAGCTCATCACTGTTAATCGTTCTGCACACTGTGAAATTGGTGTAACAGTAACAGACACAGTTCATTACTGTTAAACCTTCTCCCCACTGAGAATCTGGTGTAGTTGTATCTGACTCAGTTCATCACTGTTAAACATACACCCCCCAATGTGAGCCTGGTGTAACAATATCTGACACAGTTAATCACAGTTATACATTCTCCGCACTGTGAACCTGTTGTCACAGGATCTGAAAAAGATCATTACTGTTGAACCTTTTTCCCACTGTGAGCCTTGCGTAACAGTATCTGACGCAGTTCATCACTGTTAAACCAACTCCGCACCGTGAACCTGGTGTAACAGTATCTGAATCAGTTAATCACAGTTGAAACTTCTCCTCACTGTGAAAATGGTGTAATACTATATGGCACAGCTCATAACTGTTCATCCTACTCACCACTTTAACGTTGCTGTAAGTGTACGTGACACAATTTTTCACTGTTGAAACGTCTCCCCACAGTGAACCTGGTTTAACTGTCTGTGACACCGTTCATCAATGATAACATTCTCCCCACTTTGAAACTGGGTCGCAGTATCTGACAAAGTGCATCAGTGTTAAACCTTCCCCCCACAGTGAACCTGGTGCAATAGTATCTGACACCGTTCATCACTATTATGCATTCACCCACTGTAACCCTAGTGTAACAGTGTCTGAGTAAGTTCATCGTGGGTAAACCTTCTCCCCATTGTGAAAATGGGGTCACAGGATCTGACACACTTCAGCACTGTTAAACATTCTCCCCATTGTGAAACTGGGGTCACAGGATCAGAAAGAGTTCATCACTGTTAAACATTCTCCCTACAGTGAACCTGGTGTAACAGTATGTGACAACGTTCATCACTATTATACATTCACCCCACTGTAATCCTAGTGTAACAGTATCTGACTAAATTCATCACGGGTAAACGTTCTCCGCGCTGTGCAACTGGGTTCACAGTATCTGACACAGTTCATCACTGTTAAACATTCTCCCCAAAGTGAGCCTGGTGGGACACTATCAGACACAGTTAATCACTGTTAAATATTTTCCTCACTGTGACCTGGTGTAACAGAATTTAACACAGTTCATCACTGTTAAACCTGCTCCCCATTGTGATACTGGGGTAACAGTATATGACACAGTTCATCACTGTTGATCCTTCTCACCACCATGAACCTGGTGTAATAGCATGTGACACAGTTCGTCACTGTTAAACCTTCTCCGAACTCTGAAACTGGGGTCACAGTATCTGAAAATGTTCATCACTGTTAAACCTTCTCACCACTGTGTGCCTTGTGTAACAGTATCTGACACAGTTTATCACTGTTAAACCATCTCCGCATCCTGAACCTGGTGTAACAGTATCTGAGACAGTTAATCACTGTTGAACCTTCTCTCCACTGTGAACATGGTGTAATACAATCTGACACAACTCATAACTGTTAATTCTACTCCCCACTGTGAACTTGCTGTAAGTGTATGTGACAAAATTCTTCACTGTTGAACCTTCTCCCCACAGTGAAACTGGTTTAACAGTCTGTGACACAGTTCATCAATATTAAACATTCTCCCCACTTTGAAACTGGGTCGCAGTATCTGAGAAAGTTTATCAGTGTTAAATCTTCTTCCCACAGTGAATCTGGTGCACTAGTATCTGACACAGTTCAGCACTCTTATACATTCACCCCACTGTAAACCTAGTGTAACAGTATCTGACTAATTTCATCACGGGTATATCTTCTCCGCACTGTCAAACTGAGGTCACAGTATCTGACACAGCTTACCACTGTTAAACATTCTCCCGAATGTGAACCTGGAGTCACGGTATCTGACCAAGTTCATCACTGTTAAACTTTGTACGCACTGTGTAACTGGGTTCACAGTATCTGACACAGTTCATCACTGTTAAATATTCTCCCCAAAGTGAGCCTGGTGGGACATTATCAGACACAGTTATTCACTGTTAAACATTATTCCCACTGTGAACCTGGTGTAACAGTATGTGAAACAGTTAATCACTGTCAAACCTTCTCCCCATTGTGATACTGTGGTCACAGTGTCTGACCTAGTTCATCACTGTTAAACATTCTCCCCAAAGTGAGCCTGGTGGAACACGAAAAGACACAGTTAATCATTGTTAAAAATTTTCCCCACTGTGAACATGCTGTAAAGGTATCTGAAACAGTTCATCACTGTTAAACATTCTCCCCACTGTGAACGTGGTTTAAGTGTACGTGACACAATTCTTCACTGTTGCACCTTCTACCCACTGTGAACCTCGTTTAACTGTCTGTGACACAGTTCATCAATGCTAAACCTTCTCCCCACTTTGAAACTGGGGTCGCAGTATCTGACAAAGTTCATCAGTCTTAAACTTTCTCCCCACAGTAAACCTGGTGTAATAGTATCTGACACCATTCATCACTATTATACATTCACCCCACTGTAAACCTAGTGTAACAGTATCTGACTAAGTTCATCACGGGTAAACCTTCTCCACACTGTCAAACTGAGGTCACTGTATCTGACACAGTTCACCACTGTTAAACATTCTCCCCAAAGTGAGCCTGGTGGAACACTATGAGACACAGTTAATCACTGTTAAACATTTACCCCACTGTGAACCTGGTGTAACAGTATATGACACAGTTCATCAATGTTAAACCTTCTCCCCACTTTGAGTCTGGGGTCGCAGTATCTGATAAAGTTCATCAGTGTTAAACATTCTCCCCACAGTGATCCTGGTGTAACACTATCAGACACAGTTAATCACTGTTAAACATTTTCCCCACGGTGGACCTGGTGTAACAGAATGTGACAAAGTTCATCACGGTTAAACCTGCTCCCCATTGTGATATTGGGGTCACAGTATATGACACAGTTCATCACTGTTGATCCTTCTCACCACTGTGAACCTGGTGTAACAGTATTTGTCACAGTTAATCACTGTTAAACATTTACCGCACTGTGAAACTGGGTTCACAGTATCTGAAAAAGTTCATCACTGTTAAACCTTCTCACCACTGTGAGCCTTGTTTAACAGTATCTGACACAGTTCATCACTGTAAAACCATCTCTGCACAGTGTACCTGGTGTAACAGTATGTGAATCAGTTAATCACAGTTGAACCACTAAATTAATCACGGGTAAACCTTCTCCGCACTGTCAAACTGAGGTCACAGTATCTGACACAGCTTACAACTGTTAAACATTCTCCCGAATGTGAATCTGGAGTCACGGTATCTGACCAAGTTCATCACTGTTAAACCATCTCCCCACTGTGAACCTGGTGCAACTGTATCTGACACAGTTCATCACTGTTAAACCTTCTCCGCTCATAGATCCTGGTGTCATACTATCTGACACAGCTCATCACTGTTAATCGTTCTGCACACTGTGAAATTGGTGTAACAGTAACAGACACAGTTCATTACTGTTAAACCTTCTCCCCACTGAGAATCTGGTGTAGTTGTATCTGACTCAGTTCATCACTGTTAAACATACACCCCCCAATGTGAGCCTGGTGTAACAATATCTGACACAGTTAATCACAGTTATACATTCTCCGCACTGTGAACCTGTTGTCACAGGATCTGAAAAAGATCATTACTGTTGAACCTTTTTCCCACTGTGAGCCTTGCGTAACAGTATCTGACGCAGTTCATCACTGTTAAACCAACTCCGCACCGTGAACCTGGTGTAACAGTATCTGAATCAGTTAATCACAGTTGAAACTTCTCCTCACTGTGAAAATGGTGTAATACTATATGGCACAGCTCATAACTGTTCATCCTACTCACCACTTTAACGTTGCTGTAAGTGTACGTGACACAATTTTTCACTGTTGAAACGTCTCCCCACAGTGAACCTGGTTTAACTGTCTGTGACACCGTTCATCAATGATAACATTCTCCCCACTTTGAAACTGGGTCGCAGTATCTGACAAAGTGCATCAGTGTTAAACCTTCCCCCCACAGTGAACCTGGTGCAATAGTATCTGACACCGTTCATCACTATTATGCATTCACCCACTGTAACCCTAGTGTAACAGTGTCTGAGTAAGTTCATCGTGGGTAAACCTTCTCCCCATTGTGAAAATGGGGTCACAGGATCTGACACACTTCAGCACTGTTAAACATTCTCCCCATTGTGAAACTGGGGTCACAGGATCAGAAAGAGTTCATCACTGTTAAACATTCTCCCTACAGTGAACCTGGTGTAACAGTATGTGACAACGTTCATCACTATTATACATTCACCCCACTGTAATCCTAGTGTAACAGTATCTGACTAAATTCATCACGGGTAAACGTTCTCCGCGCTGTGCAACTGGGTTCACAGTATCTGACACAGTTCATCACTGTTAAACATTCTCCCCAAAGTGAGCCTGGTGGGACACTATCAGACACAGTTAATCACTGTTAAATATTTTCCTCACTGTGACCTGGTGTAACAGAATTTAACACAGTTCATCACTGTTAAACCTGCTCCCCATTGTGATACTGGGGTAACAGTATATGACACAGTTCATCACTGTTGATCCTTCTCACCACCATGAACCTGGTGTAATAGCATGTGACACAGTTCGTCACTGTTAAACCTTCTCCGAACTCTGAAACTGGGGTCACAGTATCTGAAAATGTTCATCACTGTTAAACCTTCTCACCACTGTGTGCCTTGTGTAACAGTATCTGACACAGTTTATCACTGTTAAACCATCTCCGCATCCTGAACCTGGTGTAACAGTATCTGAGACAGTTAATCACTGTTGAACCTTCTCTCCACTGTGAACATGGTGTAATACAATCTGACACAACTCATAACTGTTAATTCTACTCCCCACTGTGAACTTGCTGTAAGTGTATGTGACAAAATTCTTCACTGTTGAACCTTCTCCCCACAGTGAAACTGGTTTAACAGTCTGTGACACAGTTCATCAATATTAAACATTCTCCCCACTTTGAAACTGGGTCGCAGTATCTGACAAAGTTTATCAGTGTTAAATCTTCTTCCCACAGTGAATCTGGTGCACTAGTATCTGACACAGTTCAGCACTCTTATACATTCACCCCACTGTAAACCTAGTGTAACAGTATCTGACTAATTTCATCACGGGTATATCTTCTCCGCACTGTCAAACTGAGGTCACAGTATCTGACACAGCTTACCACTGTTAAACATTCTCCCGAATGTGAACCTGGAGTCACGGTATCTGACCAAGTTCATCACTGTTAAACTTTGTACGCACTGTGTAACTGGGTTCACAGTATCTGACACAGTTCATCACTGTTAAATATTCTCCCCAAAGTGAGCCTGGTGGGACATTATCAGACACAGTTAATCACTGTTAAACATTATTCCCACTGTGAACCTGGTGTAACAGTATGTGAAACAGTTAATCACTGTCAAACCTTCTCCCCATTGTGATACTGTGGTCACAGTGTCTGACCTAGTTCATCACTGTTAAACATTCTCCCCAAAGTGAGCCTGGTGGAACACGAAAAGACACAGTTAATCATTGTTAAAAATTTTCCCCACTGTGAACATGCTGTAAAGGTATCTGAAACAGTTCATCACTGTTAAACATTCTCCCCACTGTGAACGTGGTTTAAGTGTACGTGACACAATTCTTCACTGTTGCACCTTCTACCCACTGTGAACCTCGTTTAACTGTCTGTGACACAGTTCATCAATGCTAAACCTTCTCCCCACTTTGAAACTGGGGTCGCAGTATCTGACAAAGTTCATCAGTCTTAAACTTTCTCCCCACAGTAAACCTGGTGTAATAGTATCTGACACCATTCATCACTATTATACATTCACCCCACTGTAAACCTAGTGTAACAGTATCTGACTAAGTTCATCACGGGTAAACCTTCTCCACACTGTCAAACTGAGGTCACTGTATCTGACACAGTTCACCACTGTTAAACATTCTCCCCAAAGTGAGCCTGGTGGAACACTATGAGACACAGTTAATCACTGTTAAACATTTACCCCACTGTGAACCTGGTGTAACAGTATATGACACAGTTCATCAATGTTAAACCTTCTCCCCACTTTGAGTCTGGGGTCGCAGTATCTGATAAAGTTCATCAGTGTTAAACCTTCTCCCCACAGTGATCCTGGTGTAACACTATCAGACACAGTTAATCACTGTTAAACATTTTCCCCACGGTGGACCTGGTGTAACAGAATGTGACAAAGTTCATCACGGTTAAACCTGCTCCCCATTGTGATATTGGGGTCACAGTATATGACACAGTTCATCACTGTTGATCCTTCTCACCACTGTGAACCTGGTGTAACAGTATTTGTCACAGTTAATCACTGTTAAACATTTACCGCACTGTGAAACTGGGTTCACAGTATCTGAAAAAGTTCATCACTGTTAAACCTTCTCACCACTGTGAGCCTTGTTTAACAGTATCTGACACAGTTCATCACTGTTAAACCATCTCTGCACAGTGTACCTGGTGTAACAGTATGTGAATCAGTTAATCACAGTTGAACCACTAAATTAATCACGGGTAAACCTTCTCCGCACTGTCAAACTGAGGTCACAGTATCTGACACAGCTTACAACTGTTAAACATTCTCCCGAATGTGAATCTGGAGTCACGGTATCTGACCAAGTTCATCACTGTTAAACCATCTCCCCACTGTGAACCTGGTGCAACTGTATCTGACACAGTTCATCACTGTTAAACCTTCTCCGCTCATAGATCCTGGTGTCAGACTATCTGACACAGCTCATCACTGTTAATCGTTCTGCACACTGTGAAATTGGTGTAACAGTAACAGACACAGTTCATTACTGTTAAACCTTCTCCCCACTGAGAATCTGGTGTAGTTGTATCTGACTCAGTTCATCACTGTTAAACATACACCCCCCAATGTGAGCCTGGTGTAACAATATCTGACACAGTTAATCACAGTTATACATTCTCCGCACTGTGAACCTGTTGTCACAGGATCTGAAAAAGATCATTACTGTTAAACCTTTTTCCCACTGTGAGCCTTGCGTAACAGTATCTGACACAGTTCATCACTGTTAAACCATCTCCGCACCGTGAACCTAGTGTAACAGTATCTGTATCAGTTAATCACAGTTGAACCTTCTTCTCACTGTGAAAATGGTGTAATACTATATGGCACAGCTCATAACTGTTCATCCTAGTCCCCACTTTGACCTTGCTGTAAGTGTACGTGACACAATTCATCACTGTTGAAATGTCTACCCACAGTGAACCTGGTTTAACAGTCTGTGACACCGTTCATCAATGTTAAACATTCTCCCCACTTTGAAACTGGGTCGCAGTATCTGAAAAAGTTCTTCAGTGTTAAACCTTCTCCCCACAGTGAACCTGGTGTAATTGTATCTGACACCGTTCATCACTATTATACATTCAACGCACTGTAAACCTAGTCTAACGGTATCTGACTAAGTTCATAACGGGTAAACCTTCTCCACACTGTCAAACTGAGGTCACTATATCTGACACAGTTCACCACTGTTAAACAATCACCCCAAAGTGAGCCTGGTGGAACACTATGAGACACAGTTAATCACTGTTAAACATTTACCCCACTGTGAAACTGGTGTAACAGTATGTGACACAGTTCATCACTGTTAAACCTGCTCCCCATTGTGATACTGGGGTAACAGTATATGACACAGTTCATCACTGTTGAACCTTCTCCCCACTGTGAACCTGGTTTAACTGTCTGTGACAAAGTTCATCAATGTTAAACCTTCAACCCACTTTGAATCTGGGATTGCAGTATCTGACAAAGTTCATCAGTGTTAAACATTCTCCCCACAGTGAGCCTGGTGTAACACTATCAGACACAGTTAATCACTGTTAAACATTTTCCCCACGGTGGACCTGGTGTAAAAGAATGTGACACAGTTCATCACGGTTAAACCTGCTCCCCATTGTGATACTGGGGTAACAGTATATGACACAGTTCATCACTGTTGATCCTTCTCACCACTGTGAACCTGGTGTAACAGTATGTGAAAAAGTTCATCACTGTTAAACCTTCTAACCACTGTGAACCTGTTGTAAGAGTTTGTGACACAGTTCATCACAGTTGAACTTCTCCCCACTGTGAACCTAGTTTAACTGTCTGTGACACAGTTCATCAATGTTAAACCTTCTCCCCACTTTGAGTCTGCGGTCGCAGTATCTGATAAAGTTCATCAGTGTTAAACCTTCTCCCCACAGTGAGCCTGGTGTAACACTATCAGACACAGTTAATCACTGTTAAACATTTTCCCCACGGTGGACCTGGTGTGACAGAATGTGACACAGTTCATCATGGTTAAACCTGCTCCCCATTGTGATATTGGGGTCACAGTATATGACACAGTTCATCACTGTTGATCCTTCACACCACTGTGAATCTGGTGTAACAGTATGTGTCACAGTTAATCACTGTTAAACCTTTACCGCACTGTGAAACTGGGTTCACAGTAGCTGAAAAGGTTCATCACTGTTAAACCTTCTCACCACTGTGAGCCTTGTTTAACAGTATCTGACTCAGTTCATCACTGTTAAACATAAACCCCCCAATTTGAGCCTGGTTTAACAATATCTGACACAGTTAATGACAGATATACATTCTCCGCACTGTGAACCTGTTGTCACAGGATCTGAAAAAGATCATTACTGTTAAACCTTTTTCCCACTGTGAGCCTTGCGTAACAGTATCTGACACAGTTCATCACTATTAAACCATCTCCGCACCGTGAACCTGGTGTAACAGTATCTGAATCAGTTAATCACAGTTGAACTTTCTCCTCACTGTGAAAATGGTGTAATACTATATGGCACAGCTCATAACTGTTCATCCTACTCCCCACTTTGACCTTGCTGTAAGTGTACGTGACACAATTCATCACTGTTGAAACGTCTACCCACAGTGAACCTGGTTTAACTGTCTGTGACACCGTTCATCAATGTTAAACATTCTCCCCACTTTGAAACTGGGTCGCAGTATCTGACAAAGTTCATCAGTGGTAAACCTTCTCCCCACAGTGAACCTGGTGTAATAGTATCTGACACCGTTCATCACTATTATACATTCACCCCACTGTAAACGTAGTGTAACAATATCTGACTAAGTTCATCACGGGTAAACCTTCTCCACACTGTCAAACTGAGGTCACTATATCTGACACAGTTCTCCACTGTTAAACATTCTCCCCAAAGTTAGCCTGGTGGAACACTATGAGACACAGTTAATCACTGTTAAACATTTACCCCACTGTTAACCTGGTGTAACAGTATGTGACACAGTTCATCACTGTTGAAACTTCTCCCCACTGTGAACCTAGTTTAACTGTCTGTGACACAGTTCATCAATGTTAAACCTTCTTCCCACTTTGAGTCTGGGGTCGCAGTATCTGATAAAGTTCATCAGTGTTAAACCTTCTCCCCACAGTGAGCCTTGTGTAACACTATCAGACACAGTTAATCACTGTTAAACATTTTCCCCACGGTGGACCTGGTGTAACAGAATGTGACACAGTTCATCACGGTTAAACCTGCTCCCTATTGTGATACTGGGGTAACAGTATATGACACAGTTCATCACTGTTGATCCTTCTCACCACTGTGAACCTGGTGTAACAGTATGTGACATAGTTCATCGCTGTTAAACCTGCTCCCCACTGTGAACCTGGTGTAACAGTATGTGTCACAGTTAATCACTGTTAAACCATCTCCGCACCGTGAACCTGGTGTAACAGTATGTGTCACAGTTAAACACAGTTGAACCTTCTCCTCACTGTGAAAATGGTGTAATACTATATGGCACAGCTCATAACTGTTCATCCTCCTCCCCACTTTAACCTTGCTGTAAGTGTACGTGACACAATTCATCACTGTTGAAACGTCTACCCACAGTGAACCTGGTTTAACTGTCTGTGACACCGTTCATCAGTGTTAAACCTTCTCCCCACAGTGAACCTGGTGCAAAAGTATCTGACACCGTTCATCACTATTATGCATTCACCCACTGTAACCCTAGCATAACAGTATCTGAGTAAGTTCATCGCGGGTAAACCTTCTCCCCATTGTGAAACTGGGGTCACAGGATCTGAAACAGTTCACCATTGTTAAACATTCTCCCCACTTTGAAACTGGGGTCGCAGTATCTGACAAAGTTCATCACTGTTAAACCTTCTCCTCACTGTGAAAATGGTGTAATACTATATGACACAGCTTATAACTGTTCATACTACTCCCCACTTTAACCTTGCTGTAAGTGTACGTGACACAATTCATCACTGTTGAAACGTCTACCCACAGTGAACCTGGTTTAACTGTCTGTGACACCGTTCATCAATGTTAAACATTCTCCCCACTTTGAAACTGGGTCGCAGTATCTGAAAAAGTTCATCAGTGTTAAACCTTCTCCCAACAGTGAACCTGGTGTAATAGTATCTGACACCGTTCATCACTATTATACATTCACCCCACTGTAAACCTAGTGTAACAGTATCTGACTAAGTTCATCACGGGTAAACATTCTCCCCAAAGTGAGCCTGGTGGAACACTATGAGACACAGTTAATCACTGTTAAACATTTACCCCACTGTGAACCTGGTGTAACAGTATGTGACACAGTTCATCACTGTTAAACCTGCACCCCATTGTGATACTGGGGTAACAGTATATGACACAGTTCATCACTGTTGAACCTTCCCCCATGTGAACCTGGTTTAGCTGTCTGTGACAAAGTTCATCAATGTTAAACCTTCAACCCACTTTGAATCTGGGATCGCAGTATCTGACAAAGTTCATCAGTGTTAAACATTCTCCCACAGTGAGCCTGGTGTAACACTATCAGACACAGTTAATCACTGTTAAACATTTTCCCCACGGTGGACCTGGTGTAACAGAATGTGACACAGTTCATCACGGTTAAACATGCTCCCTATTGTGATACTGGGGTAACAGTATATGACACAGTTCATCACTGTTGATCCTTCTCACCACTGTGAACCTGGTGTAACAGTATGTGAAAAAGTTCATCACTGTTAAACCTTCTAACCACTGTGAACCTGTTGTAAGAGTTTGTGACGCAGTTCATCACAGTTGAACTTCTCCCTACTGTGAACCTAGTTTAACTGTCTGTGACACAGTTCATCAATGTTAAACCTTCTCCCCATTTTGAGTCTGGCGTCGCAGTATCTTATAAAGTTCATCAGTGTTAAACCTTCTCCCTACAGTGAGCCTGGTGTAACACTATCAGACACAGTTAATCGCTGTTAAACATTTTCCCCACGGTGGACCTGGTGTAACAGAATGTGACACAGTTCATCACTGTCAAACCTTCTCCCCATTGTTATACTGAGGTCAAAGTATATGACACAGTTCATCACTGTTGATCCTTCTCACCACTGTGAACCTGGTGTAACAGTATGTGACATAGTTCATCGCTGTTAAACCTGCTCCCCACTGTGAACCTGGTGTAACAGTATGTGTCACAGTTAATCACTGTTAAACCATCTCCGCACCGTGAACCTGGTGTAACAGTATGTGTCACAGTTAAACACAGTTGAACCTTCTCCTCACTGTGAAAATGGTGTAATACTATATGGCACAGCTCATAACTGTTCATCCTACTCCCCACTTTAACCTTGCTGTAAGTGTACGTGACACAATTCATCACTGTTGAAACGTCTACCCACAGTGAACCTGGTTTAACTGTCTGTGACACCGTTCATCAGTGTTAAACCTTCTCCCCACAGTGAACCTGGTGCAATAGTATCTGACACCGTTCATCACTATTATGCATTCACCCACTGTAACCCTAGCATAACAGTATCTGAGTAAGTTCATCGCGGGTAAACCTTCTCCCCATTGTGAAACTGGGGTCACAGGATCTGAAACAGTTCACCATTGTTAAACATTCTCCCCACTTTGAAACTGGGGTCGCAGTATCTGACAAAGTTCATCACTGTTAAACCTTCTCCTCACTGTGAAAATGGTGTAATACTATATGACACAGCTTATAACTGTTCATACTACTCCCCACTTTAACCTTGCTGTAAGTGTACGTGACACAATTCATCACTGTTGAAACGTCTACCCACAGTGAACCTGGTTTAACTGTCTGTGACACCGTTCATCAGTGTTAAACCTTCTCCCCACAGTGAACCTGGTGCAATAGTATCTGACACCGTTCATCACTATTATGCATTCACCCACTGTAACCCTAGTGTAACAGTATCTGAGTAATTTCATCACGGGTAACCCTTCTCCCCATTGTGAAACTGGGGTCACAGGATCAGAAAGAGTTCATCACTGTTAAAAATTCTCCCTACAGTGAACCTGGTGTAACAGTATGTGACAACGTTCATCACTATTATACATTCACCCCACTGTAACCCTAGTGTAACAGTATCTGACTAAATTAATCACAGGTAAACCTTCTCCGCACTGTCAAACTGAGGTCACAGTATCTGACACAGCTTACCACTGTTAAACATTCTCCCGAATGTGAACCTGGAGTCACGGTATCTGACTAAGTTCATCACTGTTAAACTTTCTCCGCACTGTGTAAATGGGTTCACAGTATCTGACACAGTTCATCACTGTTAAACATTCTCCCCAAAGTGAGCCTGGTGGGACACTATCAGACACAGCTAATCACTGTTAAACATTATTCCCACTATGAACCTGATGTAACAGTATGTGAAACAGTTAATCACTGTCAAACTTTCACCCCATTGTGATACTGGGGTCACGGTATCTGACCTAGTTCATCACTATTAAACATTATCCCCAACGTGAGCCTGTTGGAACACGAAAAGACACAGTTAATCATTGTTAAACATTTTCCCCACTGTGAACATGGTGTAAAAGTATCTGAAACAGTTCATCACTGTTGAACATTCTCCCCACTGTGAACGTGGTTTAAGTGTATGTGACACAATTCTTCACTGTTGAACCTACTACCCACTGTGAACCTCGTTTAACTGTCTGTGACACAGTTCATCAATGCTAAACTTTCTCCCCACTTTGAAACTGGGGTCGCAGTATCTGACAAAGTTCATCAGTGTTAAACCTTCTCCCTACAGTGAACTTGGTGTTACAGTATGCGACACCGTTCATCACTATTATACATTCACCCCACACTGACCCTAGTGTAACCGAGTCTGACTCAGTTCATCACGGGTAAACCTTCTCCGCACTGTCAAACTGAGGTTACTGTAACTGACACAGTTCACCACTGTTAAAAATTCTCCCGAATGTGAACCTGGAGTCACAGTATCTGACCAAGTTCATCACGGTTAAACATTCTCCCCATTGTGAAACTGGGGTCGCAGGATCTGAAACAATTCATCACTGTTAAACGTTCACGCACTGTGAGCCTTGTGTAACAGTATCTGAAAAGTTCATCACTATTAAACCTTCTCCCCACTGTGAACCTTTTGTAAGAGTATGCAACGCAGTTCATCACTATTATACATTCCTCTCCCCACTGTGAAGCTGGTTTAACTGTCTGCGACACAGTTCATCAATGTTAAACCTTCTCCCCACTTTGAGTCCGGGGTCGCAGCATCTGATAAAGTTCATCAGTGTTAAACCTTCTCCCCACAGTGAGCCTGGTGTAACACTATCAGACACAGTTAATCACTGTTAAACATTTTCCCCACGGTGGACCTGGTGTAACAGAATGTGACACAGTTCATCACTGTCAAACCTTCTCCCCATTGTTATACTGAGGTCACAGTATATGACACAGTTCATCACTGTTGATCCTTCTCACCACTGTTTTTTCTTTGGCTTGGCTTCGCGGACGAATATTTATGGTAAAAAGTCCACGTCAGCTGCAGGCTCGTTTGTGGCTGACAAGTCCGATGCGGGACAGGCAGACACGATTGCAGCGGTTGCAAGGGAAAATTGGTTGGTTGGGGTTGGGTGTTGGGTTTTTCCTTCTTTGCCTTTTGTCAGTGAGGTGGGCTCTGCGGTCTTCTTCAAAGGAGGTTGCTGCCCGCCAAACTGTGAGGCGCCGAGATGCACGGTTTGAGGCGTTATCAGCCCACTGGCGGTGGTCAATGTGGCAGGCACCAAGAGCTTTCTTTAGGCAGTCCTTGTACCTTTTCTTTGGTGCACCTCTGTCACGGTGGCCAGTGGAGAGCTCGCCATATAACACGATCTTGGGAAGGCGATGGTCCTCCATTCTGGAGACGTGACCCATCCAGCGCAGCTGGATCTTCAGCAGCGTGGACTCGATGCAGTCGACCTCTGCCATCTCGAGTACTTCGACGTTAGGGGTGTAAGCGCTCCAATGTATGTTGAGGATGGAGCGGAGACAACGCTGGTGGAAGCATTCTAGGAGCCGTAGGTGGTGCCGGTAGAGGACCCATGATTCGGAGCCGAACAGGAGTGTGGGTATGACAACAGCTCTGTATACGCTTATCTTTGTGAGGTTTTTCAGTTGGTTGTTTTTCCAGACTCTTTTGTGTAGTCTTCCAAAGGCGCTATTTGCCTTGGCGAGTCTGTTGTCTATCTCATTGTCGATCCTTGCATCTGATGAAATGGTGCAGCCGAGATAGGTAAACTGGTTGACCGTTTTGAGTTTTGTGTGCCCGATGGAGATGTGGGGGGGCTGGTAGTCATGGTGGGGAGCTGGCTGATGGAGGACCTCAGTTTTCTTCAGGCTGACTTCCAGGCCAAACATTTTGGCAGTTTCCGCAAAGCAGGACGTCAAGCGCTGAAGAGCTGGCTCTGAATGGGCAACTAAAGCGGCATCATCTGCAAAGAGTAGTTCACGGACAAGTTTCTCTTGTGTCTTGGTGTGAGCTTGCAGGCGCCTCAGATTGAAGAGACTGCCATCCGTGCGGTACCGGATGTAAACAGCGTCTTCATTGTTGGGGTCTTTCATGGCTTGGTTCAGCATCATGCTGAAGAAGATTGAAAAGAGGGTTGGTGCGAGAACACAGCCTTGCTTCATGCCATTGTTAATGGAGAAGGGTTCAGAGAGCTCATTGCTGTATCTGACCCGACCTTGTTGGTTTTCGTGCAGTTGGATAATCATGTTGAGGAACTTTGGGGGACATCCGATGCGCTCTAGTATTTGCCAAAGCCCTTTCCTGCTCACGGTGTCGAAGGCTTTGGTGAGGTCAACAAAGGTGATGTAGCCCCCAGAAAGAGGTTCAATGTTGGAAACCTGCAGTCAGACGAAGCGAGAGGAAACTTCCAGGCAAACCTCAAAGCAAAGCTCGACGTTGCAACCCGCCTCACGGACCCGTCCCCTGAAACCCTCTGGGATCAGTTGAAGACTACCATACTGCAATCCACTGAAGAGGTACTGGGCTTCTCCTCCAGGAAAAACAAGGACTGGTTTGACGAAAACAGCCAGGAAATCCAGGAGCTGCTGGCAAAGAAGCGAGCTGCCCACCAGGCTCACCTTACAAAGCCGTCCTGTCCAGAGAAGAAACAAGCCTTCCGTCGCGCATGCAGCCATCTTCAGCGCAAACTCCGGGAGATCCAAAATGAGTGGTGGACTAGCCTCGCCAAACGAACACAGCTCAGCACGGACATTGGCGACTTCAGGGGTTTCTACGCGGCTCTAAAGGCTGTGTACGGCCCCTCACCCCAAGTCCAAAGCCCGCTGTGCAGCTCAGACGGCAAAGTCCTCCTCAGCGACAAGATCTCCATCCTCAACCGATGGTCAGAACACTTCCAATCTCTTTTCAGTGCCAACCGCTCAGTCCAAGATTCCGCCCTGCTCCAGCTCCCTCAACAGCCCCTAAGGCTAGAGCTGGATGAGGTTCCCACCCTGGATGAGACATATAAGGCAATCGAACAACTGAAAAGTGGCAAAGCAGCAGGTATGGATGGAATCCCCCCAGAAGTCTGGAAGGCTGGCGGTAAAACTCTGCATGCCAAACTGCATGAGTTTTTCAAGCTTTGTTGGGACCAAGGTAAACTACCTCAGGATCTTCGTGATGCCACCATCATCACCCTGTACAAAAACAAAGGCGAGAAATCAGACTGCTCAAACTACAGGGGAATCACGTTGCTCTCCATTGCAGGCAAAATCTTCGCTAGGATTCTACTAAATAGAATAATACCTAGTGTCGCCGAGAATATTCTCCCAGAATCACAGTGCGGCTTTCGCGCAAACAGAGGAACCATTGACATGGTCTTTGCCCTCAGACAGCTCTCACCACTGTGAACCTGGTGTAACAGTATGTGTCACAGTTAATCACTGTTAAACCTTTACCGCACTGTGAAACTGGTTTCACAGTATCTGAAAAAGTTCATCACTGTTAACCCTTCTCACCACTGTGAGCCTTGTTTAACAGTATCTGACACAATTCATCACTGTTAAACCATCTCCGCACCGTGAACCTGGTGTAACAGTATGTGATTCAGTTATTCACAGTTGAACCTTCTCCTCACTGTGAAAATGGTGTAATACTATATGGCACAGCTTATAACTGTTCATCCTACTCCCCACTATAAACTTGCTGAAAGTGTACGAGACACAATTCATCACTGTTGAAACGTCTACCCACAGTGAACCTGGTTTAACTGTCTGTGACACAGTTCATCAATGTTAAACTTTCTCCCCACTTTGAAACTGGGGTCGCAGTATCTGACAAAGTTAATCAGTGTTAAACCTTCTCCCTGCAGTGAACCTGGTGTAACAGTATGCGACACCGTTCATCACTATTATACATACACCCCACACTAACCCTAGTGTAACAGTATCTGACTATGTTCATTACGGGTAAACCTTCTCCGCACTCTCAAACTGATGTTACTGTGTCTGACACAGTACACCACTGTTAAACGTTCTCCCGAATGTGAACTTGGAGTCTCAGTATCTGACCAAGTTCATCACGGTTAAACATTCTCCCCATTCTGAAACTGGGGTCGCAGGATCTGAAATATTTCATGACTGTTAAACCTGCTACGCACTGTGAGCCTTGTGCAACAGTATCTGAAAAGGTTCATCACTTTTAAACCTTCTCCCCACTGTGAGCCTTACGTAACAGTATCTGACACAGTTCATCACTGTTAAACCATCTCCGCACCGTGAACCTGGTGTAACAGTATCAGAAACAGTTAATCACTGTTAAACATTCTCTCCACTCTGAATGTGGTTTAAGTGTACGTGACACAATTCTTCACTGTAGAATCTTCTACCCACCGTGAACCTGCTTTAACAGTATATGACTCAACTCATCACTGTTGATCACTCTCACCACTGTGAACCTGGTGTAATAGTATCTGAAAAAGTTCATCACTGTTAAACATTCTCCCCACTGTGAACCTGTTGTAAGAGTATGTGACGCAGTTCATCACTGTTGAACCTTTACCGCACTGTGAAACTGGTTTAACTGTCTGCGACACAGTTCATTACTGTTAAACCTTCTCCCCACTGAGAATCTGGTGTAATTGTATCTGATTCAGTTCATCACTGTTAAACATAAACCCCCCACTGTGAGCCTGGTGTAACAATATCTGACACTGTTAATCACTGTTATACATTCTCCGCACTGTAAACCTGTTGGCACAGGATCTGAAAAAGATCATTACTGTTGAACCTTTTTCCCACTGTGAGCCTTGCGTAACAGTATCTGACACAATTCATCACTGTTAAACCATCTCCGCACCGTGAACCTGGTGTAACAGTATCTGAATCAGTTAATCACAGTTGAACATTCTCCTCACTGTGAAAATGGTGTAATACTATATGGCACAGCTAATAACTGTTCATCCTACTCCCCACTTTGACCTTGCTGTAAGTGTACGTGACGCAATTCATCACTGTTGAAACGTCTACCCACAGTGAACCTGGTTTAACTGTCTGTGACACCGTTCATCAATGATAGCATTCTCCCCACTTTGAAACTGGGTCGCAGTATCTGACAAAGTTCATCAGTGTTAAACCTTCTCCCCACAGTGAACCTGGTGCAATAGTATCTGACACCGTTCATCACTATTATGTAACCCTAGTGTAACAGTATCTGAGTAAGTTCATCATGGGTAAACCTTCTCCCCATTGTGAAAATAGGGTCACAGGATCTGAAACAGTTCAGCACTGTTAAACATTTTCCCCATTGTGAAACTGGGGTCACAGGATCAGAAAGAGTTCATCCCTGTTAAAAATTCTCCATACAGTGAACCTGGTGTAACAGTATTTGACACCGTTCATCAATATTATACATTCACCCCACTTTAACCCTATTGTAACAGTATCTGTCTAAATTAATCACGGCTAAACCTTCTCCGCACTGTCAAACTGAGGTCACAGTATCTGACACAGCTTACCACTGTGAAACATTCTCCCGAATGTGAAGCTGGAGTCACGGTATCTGACCAAGTTCATCACTGTTAAACTTTCTCCGCACTGTGTAAATGGGTTCACAGTATCTGACACAGTTCATCACTGTTAAACATTCTCCCCAAAGTGAGCTTGGTGGGACACTATCAGACACAGTTTATCACTGTTAAACATTATCCCCACTGTGAACCTGGTGTAACAGTATGTTAAACAGTTAATCACTGTCAAACATTCTCCCCATTGTGAAACTGGGGTCGCAGGATCTGAAACAATTCATCACTTTTAAACGTTCACGCACTGTGAGCCTTGTGTAACAGTATCTGAAAAAGTTCATCACTGTTAAACTTTCTCACCACTGTGAGCCTTGTGTAACAGTATCTCACACAGTTCATCAATGTTAAACCATCTCCGCACCGTGAACCTGATGTAACAGCATCCGAAACAGTTAATCACTGTTGAACATTCTCCCCACTGTGAATATGATATAATACTATCTGACACAGCTGATAAATGTTTATTCTCCTCCGCACTGTGAACTTAGTCTAACAGTATCTGACACAGCTCATCACTGTTAAACCATCAGCGCACCGTGAACCTCGTGTAACAGTTTCTGAAGCAGTTAATCACTGTTGAACCTTCTGCCAACTGTGAACATGTTGCAACAGTATCTGAAACAGTTCATCACTGTTGAACCTTCTCCCCACGGTGAACCTGGTTTCACTCTCTGTGACACAGTTCATCAATGTTAAACCTTCACCCCACTTTGAAACTGCGGTCGTAGTATCTGACAAAGTTCATCAGTGTTAAACCTCCTCCCCACAGTGAACCTGGTGTAATAGTATCTGACACCGTTCATCACTATTATACATTCACCCCACTGTAAACCTAGTGTAACAGTATCTGACTAAGTTCATCATGGGTAAACCATCTCCACACTGTCAAACTGAGGTCACTGTATCTGACACAGTTCACCACTGTTAAGCATTCTTCCGAATGTGAATCTGGA
Source organism: Narcine bancroftii (assembly GCF_036971445.1). Classification (NCBI taxonomy): domain Eukaryota; kingdom Metazoa; phylum Chordata; class Chondrichthyes; order Torpediniformes; family Narcinidae; genus Narcine; species Narcine bancroftii. Next base: position 8,010 of record NW_027212104.1, on the reverse strand, counting down.
GTCACAGTATCTGACCAAGTTCATCACTGTTAAACATTCTCCCCAAAGTGAGTCTGGTGGAACACTATATGACACAGTTAATCATTGTTAAACATTTTCTTCACTGTGAACATGAAGTAAAAGTATCTGAAACAGTTCATCACTGTGAAACATTCTCCCCACTGTGAACGTAGTGTCAGTGTTTGTGACACAATTGATCACTGTTCAACCTTCTCCCTACTGTGCATCTGGTTTACCTGTCTGTGACACAGTTCATCGATGTTAAACCTTCTCCCCACTTTAAAACTTGGGTCGCAGTGAACCTGGTGTCACAGTATGTGACACCATTCATCACTATTATACGTTCACCCCACACTATTCCTAGTGTAACAGTATCTGACTAAGTTCATCACGGGTAAACATTCTCCGCACTGTCAAACTGAGGTTACTCTATTTGACACAGTTCACCACTGTTAAACATTCTCCCGAATGTGAACCTGGAGCCACAGTATCTGACCAAGTTCATCACGGTTAAACATTCTCCCCATTGTGAAACTGGGGTCGTAGGATCTGACATAGTTCATCACGGTTATCCCATCTCCGCACCGTGAACCTCGTGTAACATTATCTGAAACAGTTAATCACTATTGAACCTTCTGCCCACTGTGAACATGGTGTAACATTACCTGAAACAGTTAATCACTGTTGAACTTTCTCCCCACTGTGAACCTGGTTTAACTCTCTGTGACACATTTTATCAATGTTAAACCTTCTCCCCACTTTGAAACTGCGGTCGCAGTATCTGACAAAGTTCATCAGTGTTAAACCTATTTTAACACAGTGAACCTGGTGTAATAGTATGTGAAAAAGTTCCTCACTGTCAAACCTTCTCCCCATTGTGATATTGGGGACACAGTATATGACACAGTTCATCACTGTTGATCCTTCTCACCACTGTGAACCTGGTGTAACTGTATGTGACACCGGTCATCACTATTATACATTCACCCCACTGGAAACCTAGTGTAACAGTACCTGACTAAGTTCATCACGGGTAAACCTTCTCCGTACTGTAAAACTGAGGTCACAGTATCTGACACAGTTCATCACTGTTAAATATTCTCCTCACTGTGAACGTGGTTTAAGTGTATGTGACACAATTCTTCACTGTAGAACCTTCTCACTACTGTAAACCTGTTGTAAGAGTATGTGACGCAGTTCATCACTGTTGAACCTTCTCCCCGCTGTGAACCTGGTTTAACAGTATATAACTCAGTTCATCACTGTTGATTCTTCTCACCACTCTGAACCTGGTGTAACAGTATCTGAAAAAGTTCATCACTGTTAACCATTCTCGCCACTGTGAACCTGTTGTAAGAGTATGTGACACAGTTCATCACTGTTGAACATTCTCCCCACTGTGAACATGGTTTAACTGTCTTCAACACTGTTCATCAATGTTAAAACTTCACCCCACTTTGAAACTGGGCTCTTAGTACCTGACGATGTTCATCAGTGTTAAAGGTTCTACCCACATTGAGCCTGGTGTAACACTATCAGACACAGTTAATCACTGTTAAACATTTTCCCCACTGTGAACCTGGTATAACAAAATGTGACACAGTTCATCACTGTTAAACCTGCTCCCCATTGTGATACTGGGATAACAGTATATGACACAGTTCATCACTGTTGATCCTTCTCACCACTGTGGACCTGGTGTAACAGTATCTGAAAAAGTTCATCACTGTTAAACATTGTCCCCACTGTAAACCTTTTGTAAGAGTATGTGACGCATTTCATCACTGTTGAACCTTCTCCCCACTGTGAAGCTGGTTTAACTGTCTGCGACACAGTTCATCAATGTTAAACCTTCAACCCACTTTGAAACTGGAGTCTCAGTATCTGACTTCATCAGTGTTAAACATTCTCCCTACAGTGAACCTGGTGTAAAAGTATGCGACACCGTTCATCACTATTATACATTCACCCCACACTAACCCCAGTGTAACAGTATCTGACTAGGTTCATCACGGGTAAACCTCCTCCGCACTCTCAAACTGAGGTTACTGTGTCTGACACAGTTCACCATGGTTAAACATTCTCCCGAATGTGAACCTGGAGCCACAGTACCTGACCAAATTCATCACTGTTAAACTAGCACCGCACTGTACAACTGGGTTCACAGTATCTGACACAGTTCATCACTGTTAAACATTCTTCCCAAAGTGAGCCTGGTGGAACACTATGAGACACAGTTAATCACTGTTAAACATTTTCCCCACTGTGAACCTGGTGTAACAGTTTGTGAAAAAGTTCATCACTGTTAAATCTGCTCCCCATTGTGATACCGGGGTAACAGTATATGACACAGTTCATAACTGTTGATCCTTCTCACCACTGTGAACCTGTTGTAAGAGTTTGTGACGCAGTCCATCAGAGTTGAACCTTCTCCCCACTGTGAACCTGGTTTAATTGTCTGTGACACAGTTCATCAATGTTAAGCCTTCTCCCAAATTTGAAACTGGGGTCGCAGTATCTGACAAAGATCATCAGTGTTAAACCATCTCCCTACAGTGAAGCTGGTGTAACAGTATGCGACACCGTTCATCACTATTATACATTCACCCCACACTAACCCTAGTGTAACAGTATCTGACTAGGTTCATCACGGGTAAACCTTCTCCGCACTGTCAAACTGAGGTTACTGTGTCTGACACAGTTCAGCACTGTTAAACATTCTCCCGAATGTGAACCTGGATTCTCAGTATCTGACCAAGTTCATCACTGTTAAACCTTCTCACCACTCTGAGCCTTGCGTAACAGTATTTGACACAGTTCATCACTGTTAAAACATCTCCGCACCGTGAACCTGGTGTAACAGTATCCGAAACAGTTAATCATTGTTAAACATTTTCCCCACTGTGAACCTGGTGTAACAAAATGTGACACAGTTCATCACTGTTAAACCTGCTCCCCATTGTAATACTAGGATAACAATATATGACACAGTTCATCACTGTTGATCCTTCTCACCACTGTGGACCTGGTGTAACAGTATCTGAAAAAGTTAATCACTGTTAAACCTTCTCCCCACTGTGAACCTTTTGTAAGAGTATGTGACGCAGTTCATCACTGTTGATCCTTCTCACCACTATGGACCTGGTGTAACAGTATCTGAAACAGTTCATCACTGTTAAACATTCTCCCCACTGTGAACCTGTTGTAAGAGTATGTGACGCAGTTCATCACTGTTGAACATTCTCCCCACTGTGAACCAGGTTTAACTGTCTGAACACTATTCATCAATGTTAAAACTTCACCCCACTTTGAAACTGGGCTCTTAGTACCTGACGATGTTCATCAGTGTTAAAGGTTCTCCCCACATTGAGCCTGGTGTAACACTATCAGACACAGTTAATCACTGTTAAACATTTTCCCCACTGTGAACCTGGTGTAACAAAATGTGACACAGTTCATCACTGTTAAACCTGCTCCCCTTTGTCATTCTGGGGTATCAGTATATGACACACTTCATCACTGTTGATCCTTCTCACCTCTGTGAACCTGGTGTAACAGAATCTGAAAAAGTTCATTACTGTTAAACCTTCTCACCACTGTGAACCTGTTGTAAGAGTATGTGACGCCGTTCATCACTTTTGAACCTTCTCCCCACTGTGAATCTGGTTTAACTGTCTGTGACACAGTTCATCAATGTTAAACCTTCAACCCACTTTGAAACTGGGCTCTTACTACGTGACGATGTTCTTCAGTGTTAAAGGTTCTCCCCACATTGAGCCTGGTGTAACACTATCAGACACAGTTCATCAGTGTTAAACATTCTCCCCAAAGTGAGCCTGGTGGAACACTATCAGACACAGTTAATCACTGTTAAACATTTTCCCCACGGTGAACCTGTTGTAACAGTATGTGATGTTATACTGGGGTCATAGTATTTGACACAGTTCATCACTGTTGATCTTTCTCACCACAGAGAACCTGGTGTAACACTATGTGACACAGTTCATCACTGTTAAACCTGCTCCCCATTGTGATACTGGGGTAACAGTATTTGACACACTTCATCACTGTTGATCCTTCTCACCTCTGTGAACCTGGTGTAACAGAATCTTAAAATGTTCATCACTGTTAAACCTTCTCACCACTGTGAACCTGTTGTAAGAGTATGTGACGCCGTTGATCACTTTTGAACCTTCTCCCCACTGTGAACCTGGTTTAACTGTCTGTGACACAGTTCATCACTGTAAAACATTCTCCCCAAAGTGAGCCTGCTGGAACACTGAAAGACACAGTTAATCATTGTTAAACATTTTCCCCACTGTGAACCTGTTGTAACAGTATCTGAAACAGTTCATCACTGTTTAACATTCTCCCCACTGTGAACGTGGTTTAAGTGTATGTGACACATTTCCTCACTTTTGAGCATTCTCCCTACTGTGAACCTGGTTTAACTGTCTGTGACACAGTTCATCACTGTTAAACATTCTCCCCAAAGTGAGCCTGGTGGAACACTAAAAGACACAGTTAATTATTGTTAAACATTTTCCCCACTGTGAACCTGGTGTAACAAAATGTGACACAGTTCATCACTGTTAAACCTGCTCCCCATTGTGATACTGGGATAACAATATATGACACAGTTCATCACTGTTGATCCTTCTCACCACTGTGGACCTGGTGTAACAGTATCTGAAAAAGTTAATCACTGTTAAACCTTGTCCCCACTGTGAACCTTTTGTAAGAGTATGTGACGCAGTTCATCACTGTTGATCCTTCTCACCACTGTGGACCTGGTGTAACAGTATCTGAAACAGTTCATCACTGTTAAACATTCTCCCCACTGTGAACGTGGTTTAAGTGTATGTGACACAATTCTTCACTTTAGAACCTTCTACCCACTGTGAACTTGGTTTAACAGTATATAACTCAGTTCATCACTGTTGATTCTTCTCACCACTGTGAACCTGGTGTAACAGTATCTGAAAAAGTTCATCACTCTTAAACATTCTCCCCACTGTGAACCTGTTGTAAGAGTATGTGACGCAGTTCATCACTGTTGAACATTCTCCCCACTGTGAACCAGGTTTAACTGTCTGAACACTATTCATCAATGTTAAAACTTCACCCCACTTTGAAACTGGGCTCTTAGTACCTGACGATGTTCATCAGTGTTAAAGGTTCTCCCCACATTGAGCCTGGTGTAACACTATCAGACACAATTAATCACTGTTAAACATTTTCCCCACTGTGAACCTGGTGTAACAAAATGTGACACAGTTCATCACTGTTAAACCTGCTCCCCTTTGTCATTCTGGGGTATCAGTATATGACACACTTCATCACTGTTGATCCTTCTCACCTTTGTGAACCTGGTGTAACAGAATCTGAAAAAGTTCATTAGTGTTAAACCTTCTCACCACTGTGAACCTGTTGTAAGAGTATGTGACGCCGTTCATCACTTTTGAACCTTCTCCCCACTGTGAATCTGGTTTAACTGTCTGTGACACAGTTCATCAATGTTAAACCTTCAACCCACTTTGAAACTGGGCTCTTACTACGTGACGATGTTCTTCAGTGTTAAAGGTTCTCCCCACATTGAGCCTGGTGTAACACTATCAGACACAGTTCATCAGTGTTAAACATTCTCCCCAAAGTGAGCCTGGTGGAACACTATCAGACACAGTTAATCACTGTTAAACATTTTCCCCACGGTGAACCTGTTGTAACAGTATGTGAAAAAGTTCATCACTGTCAAACCTTCTCCCCATTGTTATACTGGGGTCATAGTATTTGACACAGTTCATCACTGTTGATCCTTCTCACCACAGAGAACCTGGTGTAACACTATGTGACACAGTTCATCACTGTTAAACCTGCTCCCCATTGTGATACTGGGGTAACAGTATTTGACACACTTCATCACTGTTGAACCTTCTCCCCACTGTGAACCTGGTTTAACTGTCTGTGACACAGTTCATCAATGTTAAACCTTCAACCCACTTTGAAACTGGGCTCTTACTACGTGACGATGTTCATCAGTGTTAAAGGTTCTCCCCACATTGAGCCTAGTGTAACACTTTCAGACACAGTTCATCACTGTTAAACATTCTCCCCAAAGTGAGCCTGGTGGAACACTATCAGACACAGTTAATCACTGTTAAACATTTTCCACACTGTGAACCTGTTGTAACAGTATGTGAAAAAGTTAATCACTGTCAAACCTTCTCCCAATTGTTATACTGGTGTCATAGTATTTGACACAGTTCATCACTGTTGATCCTTCTCACCACAGTGAACCTGGTGTAACACTATGTGACACAGTTCATCACTGTTAAACCTGCTCCCCATTGTGATACTGGGGTAACAGTATTTGACACACTTCATCACTGTTGATCCTTCTCACCTCTGTGAACCTGGTGTAACAGAATCTGAAAATGTTCATCACTGTTAAACCTTCTCACCACTGTGAACCTGTTGTAAGAGTATGTGACGCCGTTCATCACTTTTGAACCTTCTCCCCACTGTGAACCTGGTTTAACTGTCTGTGACACAGTTCATCACTGTAAAACATTCTCCCCAAAGTGAGCCTGGTGGAACACTGAAAGACACAGTTAATCATTGTTAAACATTTTCCCCACTATGAACCTTTTGTAACAGTATCTGAAACAGTTCATCACTGTTTAACATTCTCCCCACTGTGAACGTGGTTTAAGTGTATGTGACACATTTCCTCACTTTTGAGCATTCTCCCCACTGTGAACCTGGTTTAACAGTATATAACTCAGTTCATCACTGTTGATTCTTCTCACCACTGTGAACCTGGTGTAACAGTATCTGAAAAAGTTCATCACTGTTAAACATTCACCCCACTGTGAACCTGTTGAAAGAGTATGTGACGCAGTTCATCATTGTTGAACATTCTCCCCACTGTGAACCTGGTTTAACTGTCTGAACACTATTCATCAATGTTAAAACTTCACCCCACTTTGAAACTGGGCTCTTAGTACCTGACGATGTTCATCAGTGTTAAAGGTTCTCCCCACATTGAGCCTGGTGTAACACTATCAGACACAGTTAATCACTGTTGAACATTTTCCCCACTGTGAACCTGGTGTAATAAAATGTGACACAGTTCATCACTGTTAAACCTGCTCCCCATTGTCATTCTGGGGTAACAGTATATGAAACACTTCATCACTGTTGATCCTTCTCACCTCTGTGAACCTGGTGTAACAGAATCTGAAAAAGTTCATCACTGTTAAACCTTCTCACCACTGTGAACCTGTTGTAAGAGTATGTGACGCCGTTCATCACTTTTGAACCTTCTACACACTGTGAATCTGGTTTAACTGTCTGTGACACAGTTCATCAATGTTAAACCTTCAACCCACTTTGAAACTGGGCTCTTACTACGTGACGATGTTCATCAGTGTTAAAGGTTCTCCCCACATTGAGCCTAGTGTAACACTTTCAGACACAGTTCATCACTGTTAAACATTCTCCCCAAAGTGAGCCTGGTGGAACACTATCAGACACAGTTAATCACTGTTAAACATTTTCCACACTGTGAACCTGTTGTAACAGTATGTGAAAAAGTTCATCACTGTCAAACCTTCTCCCCACTGTGAACCTGTTGTAAGAGTATGTGACGCCGTTCATCACTTTTGAACCTTCTCCCCACTGTGAATCTGGTTTAACTGTCTGTGACACAGTTCATCAATGTTAAACCTTCAACCCACTTTGAAACTGGGCTCTTACTACGTGACGATGTTCATCAGTGTTAAAGGTTCTCCCCACATTGAGCCTAGTGTAACACTATCAGACACAGTTCATCACTGTTAAACATTCTCCCCAAAGTGAGCCTGGTGGAACACAATCAGACATAGTTAATCACTGTTAAACATTTTCCCCACTGTGAACCTGGTGTAACAAAATGTGACACAGTTCATCACTGTTAAACCATCTCCGCACCGTGAACCTGGTGTAACAGTATCCGAAACAGTTAATCAC
>NW_027212103.1:0-85501 GCF_036971445.1 Narcine bancroftii | reverse complement strand
TGAAATTAATCTCCACGTGCAGAAGCGAGGATATAACTATAAGACGAGAAGACCCTATGGAGCTTAAAATAATTAAATTAATAAGTAACCCACTAATATCCATGGACTTAATAAATAACTTAATATAATTTAACATTTTTGGTTGGGGCGACCAAGGGGTACAAAAAAACCCCCTAATCGATTAAGTATTCAATACTTAAAAAATAGAATTACCATTCTAATTTACAGAACATCTGACGACACATGACCCAAGACCTATTCTTGATCAATGAACCAAGTTACCCTAGGGATAACAGCGCAATCTTTTCTAAGAGTCCATATCGACGAAAAGGTTTACGACCTCGATGTTGGATCAGGACATCCTAATGGTGCAACCGCTATTAAGGGTTCGTTTGTTCAACGATTAATAGTCCTACGTGATCTGAGTTCAGACCGGAGCAATCCAGGTCAGTTTCTATCTATAATAATATTTTCCCCAGTACGAAAGGACCGAGAAAATGAAGCCAATGCTTAAAGCATGCTTCCCTTCCACTTATTGAAAAAAACTCAAATAAGTAATAAAGATTATATATTAATCAAAAATAATGATTAGTTAGGGTGGCAGAGACTGGTAATTGCAAAGGACCTAAGCTCCTTCATCCAGAGGTTCAAATCCTCTTCCTAACTATGTTAAACTACGTATTTATCCACATTATTAATCCATTAATATACATTATCCCAGTACTTTTAGCTACAGCCTTCTTAACACTACTAGAACGAAAAGTATTAGGCTATATACAACTACGTAAAGGACCTAACATCATTGGACCTTATGGCATTTTACAACCCATTGCAGACGGCCTAAAATTATTTACAAAAGAACCAATTATACCATCTTTCTCCTCACAAACACTCTTCCTACTAGCCCCAACCATAGCACTAACACTTGCCCTTTTAATATGAATACCATTACCAATACCACACGCAATCATAAACATCAATTTAGGTTTATTATTTATCCTAGCAATCTCAAGCCTAACAGTATATACAATCCTAGCCTCAGGCTGAGCTTCAAACTCAAAATATGCTCTAATAGGAGCACTACGCGCTGTAGCACAAACCATCTCATATGAAATCACATTAGGCCTAATTCTACTGTCCCTTATTATCATAACAGGAGGCTTTACCCTACATACATTTAATTTAACTCAAGAAAGTACCTGATTAATTCTACCAACCTGACCATTAGCCATAATATGATATATCTCAACATTAGCAGAAACTAACCGAGCTCCTTTCGACCTTACTGAAGGTGAATCAGAACTAGTCTCAGGCTTCAACATTGAATACGCTGCAGGACCATTCGCCTTATTCTTCCTAGCAGAATACTCAAACATTTTAATAATAAATACATTATCAATTATCCTATTTATAGGAACATCATATAATATAATAATACCAGAACTTACCACCTTCAGCCTAATAATCAAGACAGCCCTATTAACCATTCTTTTTCTATGAATCCGAGCCTCATATCCACGATTTCGATATGACCAACTCATACATTTAGTATGAAAAAATTTTTTACCATTAACACTAGCACTTATCATATGACATATTTCATTTCCAATCGCCATAGCAAGCCTACCACCACTAACATAAACAAAAGGAAGAGTGCCTGAACTAAAGGGTTACTTTGATAGAGTAAATCATGAATGTTAAAATCATTCCCCTTCCTAGAGAAATAGGACTTGAACCTATACCTTAGAGATCAAAACCCTAAGTACTTCATTATACTATCCACTAAGTAAAGTCAGCTAAATAAGCTTTTGGGCCCATACCCCAACCATGTTGGTTAAAATCCTTCCTCTACTAATGAATCCATTTATCCTACTAATCCTTATCCTTAGCCTAATCATAGGAACCCTAATAACATTCACAATAACAAATTGATTATTAATCTGAATAGGCCTTGAAATTAATACCATAGCCATCATTCCATTAATAATTTATAAACACCACCCACGAGCAGTAGAAGCCTCCACCAAATACTTCATCACACAAGCCACAGCCTCTGCAATACTCCTATTTGGAGGAACCATCAATGCATGACTGACTGGACAATGAGAACTAACCCAAATAACAAACCAAACAACAACAATATTTATTACATTAGCCCTAGCCCTAAAACTAGGACTAGCACCAATACACTTCTGACTACCAGAAGTAATACAAGGAATTAATTTACCAACAGGTATAATTCTAGCAACATGACAAAAACTTGCACCATTAGCAATCCTATTTCAATTACACCAAACACTCAACCCACATTTATTAACAATTCTTGGATTAACATCAATCGTTGTAGGAGGATGAGGAGGACTAAACCAAACACAACTACGAAAAATCCTAGCCTATTCATCAATCGCACATCTAGGATGGATAATATCTATTTTACACTACATACCTAACCTCATAATATTAAATCTAATTATCTATTTGATTATAACCTCCTCCATATTCTTAATATTAATATATATTAACTCCACAAAAATTGAATCCATCGCACCATCTGGAATAAAAACACAACTAATCACACCAATTTTCCTTACCTCTCTCCTATCATTAGGAGGATTACCTCCCCTATCCGGCTTTATACCAAAATGATTAATTATTGAAGAATTAACTAAACAAAACATAATATTTACAACCACTATCATAACTTTAGCAACATTATTAAGCCTATTCTTCTACTTACGATTATGTTATATAATCACATTAACCATCTCCCCCAACCTAACTTTATCAACATCAACATGACAATCACCTACATCCAAACCAAACACATTACTAACTTTATCCACAATAATATCAATTATACTTCTACCATTAACCCCCATAATATTTATACTAACCCTATAATAAGAAGTTTAGGTTAACAAAACCAAAAGCCTTCAAAGCTTTAAATAAAAGTGAAACCCTCTTAACTTCTGATTTAAGATTTGCAAGACTTTATCTCACATCTTCTGAATGCAACCCAGACACTTTAATTAAGCTAAAACCTTACTAGATAGACAGGCCTCGATCCTATAAATTCTTAGTTAACAGCTAAGCGTTCAATCCTACGAACATCTATCCAGCTTCTCCCGCCGTAAGGGGCAAAGGCGGGAGAAGCCCCGGGAGATCTCTCTCCTTTTCACGATTTGCAATCGTCTGTAAACATTTATACTACAAGACTATTCTGATAAGAAGAGGATTTATACCTCTCTCTACGGAGCTACAATCCGCTGCTTTAAACTCGGCCATCTTACCTGTGGCAATTAATCGCTGATTATTCTCTACAAATCATAAAGATATTGGCACCCTATACTTGATCTTCGGTGCTTGAGCAGGAATAGTGGGAACTGGTTTGAGCCTATTAATTCGAACCGAATTGAGCCAACCAGGTACTTTACTGGGTGATGATCAAATCTATAATGTAATTGTTACTGCTCATGCCTTTGTTATAATCTTTTTTATGGTTATACCAATTATAATTGGTGGATTTGGCAACTGATTAACCCCACTAATAATTGGAGCCCCAGACATAGCTTTTCCACGATTAAATAATATAAGTTTCTGATTACTTCCCCCATCCTTTTTATTACTACTAGCTTCTGCAGGAGTAGAAGCCGGCGCTGGCACCGGCTGAACAGTTTATCCCCCTCTTGCTGGTAATCTCGCCCATGCAGGAGCATCAGTTGATTTAACAATTTTCTCATTACATTTAGCTGGAATTTCATCTATCTTAGCATCCATTAATTTTATTACCACAATTATTAATATAAAATCCCCATCAATTACACAATACCAAACACCCCTTTTCGTATGATCATTACTTGTAACCACAATTCTATTACTCTTATCTTTACCAGTCTTAGCAGCAGGTATTACTATATTATTAACAGACCGAAATCTTAATACAACCTTTTTTGATCCAGCAGGAGGTGGTGATCCAATCTTATATCAACATCTATTCTGATTTTTTGGCCACCCAGAAGTTTACATCTTAATTTTACCAGGATTTGGTATAATCTCACACGTAGTCGCTTACTATTCCGGAAAAAAAGAACCATTCGGTTATATAGGAATAGTTTGAGCAATAATAGCAATTGGACTACTTGGTTTTATTGTATGAGCCCATCATATATTTACCGCTGGAATAGACGTTGATACCCGTGCCTACTTTACTTCAGCCACCATAATCATTGCCATTCCCACTGGAGTTAAAGTATTTAGCTGATTAGCAACACTCCATGGAGGATCTATTAAATGAGAAACACCCCTTCTATGAGCATTAGGATTTATCTTCCTATTTACTATTGGTGGTTTAACAGGAATTGTTCTAGCTAATTCATCACTTGATATTGTTTTACATGATACATACTATGTTGTAGCACACTTTCATTACGTCCTATCAATAGGAGCGGTATTTGCAATTATAGCAGGATTCATTCACTGATTCCCCCTAATTTCCGGGTATACACTCAATTCAACCTGAACTAAAATACAATTTCTAGTAATATTTATTGGAGTAAACCTAACATTTTTCCCACAACATTTTCTTGGTTTAGCCGGAATACCACGTCGCTACTCAGATTATCCAGATGCTTATACCCTCTGAAATGTTGTATCATCCATCGGCTCAATAATTTCCCTAGTTGCCGTAATTATACTCCTATACATTTTATGAGAAGCATTCGCCTCAAAACGTGAAGTATTAACTATTGATTTACCACATACAAATGTAGAATGACTTCACGGCTGTCCACCACCTAATCATACCTTTGAAGAACCACCATTTGTTCAAATCCAACGTCCTATGTATTAATACAAGAAAGGAAGGAATTGAACCCCCATATATTGGTTTCAAGCCAATCACATCACCACTCTGTCACTTTCTTCAAGATTTTAGTATAATAGTAACACATTACCTTGTCAAGGTAAAACTGTGGGTTAAAACCCCACAAATCTTATAATGGCACACCCTTCACAATTAGGATTCCAAGACGCAGCATCTCCAGTAATAGAAGAACTCCTCCACTTCCACGACCACACATTAATAATCGTTTTCTTAATTAGCTCACTCGTTCTCTATATTATTTTAGCAATAGTATCTACCAAACTTACTAATAAATACATTTTAGACTCACAAGAAATTGAAATTGTATGAACAATTTTACCAGCAGTTATCCTAATCTTAATTGCCCTACCATCATTACGAATTTTATACTTAATAGACGAAATTAATGATCCACATATTACAATTAAAGCCCTAGGACATCAATGATATTGAAGCTACGAATATACAGATTATGAAAATTTAGAATTTGACTCATACATAATCCAAACAGAAGACCTTAACCCAGGTCAGTTCCGCCTCCTAGAAACGGATCACCGAATAGTAGTACCAATAGAATCCCCAATCCGAATACTCATCACTGCCGAAGATGTTTTACACTCATGAGCAGTACCCGCACTAGGAATTAAAATAGATGCAGTACCAGGACGTTTAAATCAAACTGCCTTCATTATTTCACGACCAGGTATTTTCTACGGACAATGTTCAGAAATCTGTGGCGCTAACCATACTTTCATACCAATTGTAGTTGAATCAGTCCCACTTGAACATTTCGAAAACTGATCTTCATTAATACTAGAAGAATCTTCATTAAGAAGCTAAAATAGGATTATAGCATTAGCCTTTTAAGCTAAATAATGGTGACCTCCTACCACCCTTAATGATATGCCACAATTAAACCCAAATCCATGGTTCTTAATCTTCTTATTTTCATGACTATTTTTCCTAACAATTATAACACAAAAAGTAATAAATCACCTATTTATTAAGTATCCTAAGCTTGAAAATACAAAAAAACCTAAACCAAAATCTTGATACTGACCATGACCCTAACCTTTTTTAACCAATTCTTAAGCCCCTCATTAATAGGAATTCCACTAATTGCCCTAGCAATTATAATTCCATGAATAACATTATTAAATTCATCAAATCGTTGAATTAATAACCGACTTATGACCTTACAAGAATGATTTATTAACCGATTTACATATCAATTAATACAACCTATTAATTTAAATGGACATAAATGAGCTATAATCCTTATAGCATTAATATTATTCTTAATTACAATAAATTTATTAGGACTTCTTCCATATACATTTACCCCAACAACACAACTATCATTAAATATAGCATTCGCTATCCCTTTATGATTAACCACAGTTCTAATTGGACTATTAAATCAACCAACCTCTTCACTAGCCCATTTACTTCCAGAAGGAACACCAACCTTACTAGTACCAATTCTAATTTTCATTGAAACAATTAGTTTATTTATCCGACCACTAGCACTAGGAGTCCGACTAACTGCAAACTTAACAGCTGGGCACCTGCTCATACAATTAATTGCAACTGCAGCATTCACATTGATTAATGTAATACCAACAGTAGCTTTACTAACATCACTAATTTTGTTCTTATTAACTATACTAGAAGTAGCCGTAGCAATAATCCAAGCTTACGTATTTGTACTCTTATTAAGCCTTTATTTACAAGAAAACATTTAATGGCACACCAAGCACATCCATATCATATAGTAGATCAAAGCCCATGACCATTAACAGGAGCTATAGCCGCATTACTAATAACATCTGGCCTAGCTATCTGATTTCACTTTCATAAACCATTATTATTAATTCTAGGATTTATCCTAATAATCTTAACCATAATCCAATGATGACGAGACGTAATCCGAGAAGGAACCTTCCAAGGCCACCACACCATACCAGTACAAAAAGGACTCCGCTATGGAATAATCCTATTTATTTTATCAGAAGTATTCTTCTTCCTAGGTTTCTTCTGAGCCTTTTATCACTCAAGCCTAGCACCAACTCCAGAATTAGGAGGATGTTGACCACCTACAGGCATTTATCCATTAAATCCATTTGACGTACCACTTTTAAATACTGCAGTTCTATTAGCATCAGGAGTAACAGTAACATGAGCTCACCATAGCATTATAGAAGGCAACCGAAAAGAAACAATTCAAGCCCTTACCTTAACCATCCTATTAGGTTTTTATTTTACCGCTCTTCAAGCAATAGAATACTACGAAGCTCCATTCTCCATCGCTGATGGTATTTATGGTACAACATTCTTTGTAGCCACAGGATTTCATGGCTTACATGTAATCATTGGTTCTACATTCCTAATAATTTGCCTTTTACGACAAATCCAATTCCACTTCACATCAAAACATCACTTCGGCTTTGAAGCCGCAGCATGATACTGACATTTCGTTGATGTAGTATGATTATTCCTTTACGTATCAATTTATTGATGAGGTTCATAACTTTTCTAGTATAAAGACTAGTACAAATGATTTCCAATCATTTAATCTTGGTTAAAATCCAAGGAAAAGTAATGAATCTCATCATATTTATTATCACTATAACGGCCCTCATTTCCCTAATTTTAGCTATTATCTCATTCCTTCTTCCAATACTAAAACCAAACAATGAAAAATTATCCCCATTTGAATGTGGCTTCGACCCATTAGGAAATGCACGCTTACCCTTTTCAATCCGATTCTTCCTTATCGCCATTCTATTCATATTATTTGACCTAGAAATTGCTCTACTTCTACCATTACCATGAGCAGATCAACTAAATAATCCCATTCTTACTATTATATGAACAACAATTATTATTATTTTACTTACCTTAGGATTAATTTATGAATGACTACAAGGAGGCTTAGAATGAGCAGAATAGATATTTAGTCTAATACCTAAGACACTCAATTTCGACTTGACAAATTATAGTGAAATCCTATAAATATCTTATGACACCCATCCATTTTATCCTTACTATAACATTTATAATCAGCCTAACAGGACTCACACTAAACCGATCACATTTACTATCAGCCCTTATTTGTTTGGAAGGTATAATATTATCGCTATATATCTCAATTGCTCTATGATCAATAATAATAAACTCATCAACATGATCACTCTCTCCAATAATTCTATTAACATTTTCAGCCTGTGAAGCTAGCTCAGGACTAGCTCTACTAGTAGCCTCAACCCGAACTCACGGATCAGATCAACTAAAAAACTTAAATCTACTACAATGTTAAAAATCCTTGTACCTACAATCATAATAATTCCAACCACATTCTTTATTAACAAAAAATGATTATGAACTATCTCCACTACCTATAGTTTTATAATCGCTACACTAAGTCTACTTTGACTTAAATGAAATAATGAAACCGCCTGACATTTCTCAAATAATTTCTTAGCCATCGACCCATTATCAATACCACTTTTAACAATAACCTGCTGACTCTTACCACTAATAATTTTAGCAAGCCAAAATCACCTAACAAAAGAACCCTTTACCCGCCAACGCACCTATATCACATTACTAATTTCCTTACAAATCTTTTTAATCATAACATTTAGTGCGACCGAACTAATTCTATTCTATATTATATTTGAAGCCACCTTAATCCCAACCATAATTATCATTACACGATGAGGAAACCAAACTGAACGATTAAACGCAGGTATCTACTTCCTATTTTATACACTCATTGGTTCTTTACCATTACTAATTGCCCTACTTATCCTACATAATGATTTAAATACTCTTTCAATATTTATATTACAAAACATACCATATAATTTAAAACCATCCTGATCAAACAAATTCTGATGACTAGCATGCATAATCGCCTTCCTAGTAAAAATACCCCTTTATGGAGTACATTTATGATTGCCAAAAGCCCACGTAGAAGCACCAATTGCAGGCTCAATAATTCTAGCAGCCATCCTATTAAAATTAGGAGGCTATGGAATAATACGGATTATCATTATATTAAACCCATTAACCAAAGAAATAATATACCCATTCCTTATCTTAGCCATCTGAGGAGTCATCATGACCAGTTCTATTTGTTTACGACAAACAGACTTAAAATCACTAATCGCATATTCATCAGTCAGCCATATAGGCTTAGTAGCAGCAGCAATCCTAATCCAAACACCATGAAGTTTCGCAGGAGCAATTACACTAATAATTGCCCACGGCCTTATCTCCTCAGCATTATTCTGCCTCTCTAACACCAACTATGAACGAACCCATACCCGAATCATAATTCTTACCCGTGGATTACAAATCATATTACCATTAATAGCAACCTCATGATTTTTAATTAACCTAGCTAACCTAGCCTTACCACCTAGCTTAAACTTAATAGGAGAATTATTTATTATTACCTCATTAATCAAATGATCAAACTGAACAATCATATTAACAGGAACCGGAGTATTATTAACAGCATCATATTCACTTTATATATTTCTAATAACACAACGTGGCCCTTTACCACAACATTTAACATTTATTAACCCAACATATACACGCGAACATCTACTAATTTATTTACACTTATTACCTTCCATATTAATCATTTTAAAACCAGAAATTATTATAGGATGAACATTCTGTAATTATAGTTTAAAAAAAACATTAGATTGTGGTTCTAAAAATAAAAGTGAAAATCTTTTTAATAACCAAGAGAGGTCCGGGACAAAAAGAACTGCTAACTCTTTTATCCATGGTTCAAATCCATGGCTCACTTAAACTTTTGAAAGATAATAGTAATCTATTGGTCTTAGGAATCAAAAACTCTTGGTGCAAATCCTAGCAAAAGTCATGAACCTTATTATAATAAACATAACATTCCTAACTATTATCTCACTCATATATCCAATTATTACATGTACTCTAATACCCAAACCCAACAATAATTGATCATATACAACAAAAATAGCTGTAAAAACCTCATTTTACATCAGCCTCATCCCATTACTAATTTTTCTAGACCAAGGACTAGAATCCGTCACAACCAATTGAAATTGAATTAATATTGGACCCCTAGATGTCAACTTAAGCTTTAAATTCGATATATACTCAATTATTTTCATACCAGTAGCCCTATATGTTACATGATCCATCTTTGAATTCTCATTATGATACATAAAATCAGACCCAAACCTAAACCAATTCTTAAAATACTTAATACTTTTTCTAATTACTATAATTATTCTAATTACAGCAAATAACCTATTTCAACTTTTCATTGGCTGGGAAGGAGTAGGCATTATATCCTTTTTATTAATTGGTTGATGATTTAGTCGAACAGACGCCAACACTGCCGCCTTACAAGCAGTAATCTATAACCGTATTGGAGATATTGGATTAATCTTCAGCATAACATGACTAGCAATTAATATAAATACATGAGAAATACAACAACTATTTTTTCTATCTAAAAATATAGACTTGACTATTCCATTACTAGGACTCGTCTTAGCTGCTACAGGGAAATCAGCACAATTTGGCTTACATCCTTGATTACCAGCAGCAATAGAAGGCCCAACACCAGTCTCTGCCCTACTACATTCAAGCACAATAGTTGTAGCAGGTATTTTTTTACTCATCCGATTAAATCCTCTAATTAATAATAACCAAATAATCTTAACAACCTGCCTATGTCTAGGCGCACTAACAACACTATTCACAGCCATATGCGCCCTAACCCAAAATGATATTAAAAAAATTATTGCTTTCTCTACATCAAGTCAATTAGGACTCATAATAGTTACTATTGGACTTAATCAACCTCAACTAGCCTTCCTACATATCTGTACCCATGCTTTCTTCAAAGCCATACTCTTCCTATGCTCAGGTTCCATAATTCATTCACTAAATGATGAACAAGATATCCGAAAAATAGGAGGAATACATAAAACCTTACCAATTACCTCCTCAGCCCTAACAATTGGATCACTAGCATTAACAGGCATACCCTTCTTATCAGGCTTCTTTTCAAAAGACACAATTATCGAAACAATAAACATATCATATCTCAACGCCTGAGCCCTAACCCTTACCCTCATAGCCACCTCTTTCACAGCCATTTATAGTCTACGACTAATTTTCCTCTCCTCTATAATATTTCCACGCTTCATAACACTTATACCAATCAATGAAAATGATATTATACTTACAAAATCCATTAAACGATTAGCTTATGGCAGCATAACTGCTGGCTTCATTATCATAAATAATATAAATCCAACAAAAACCCAAATCATAACCATACCCACCATCACTAAAATAGCAGCCTTATTAGTCTCAATTTTAGGATTACTCCTAGCAATAGAACTCATAAATATAAAAAAAATAGAATTAACACTTAACAAACAACCTTATAAATTCTCCAATATATTAGGATATTACCCACCAATTATACACCGCCTATTATCAAAAATTAATTTAACATGAGCACAAAACATCTCAACCCATGTAATAGACCTATCATGATATGAAAAAATTGGACCAAAAAGCCCACTTATTCAACAAATCCCAATAATTAAAATCATTAACGAACCACAACAAGGTTATATTAAAACATACCTAATAATCTTTATCCTAACAATTATAATAATTACTATTATATTTTATACCACACGAAGACTTCCCCAAGATAAACCACGAGTTAATTCCAATACAACAAATAAAGTTAATAATAATATTCACCCACCCAAAATCAATATATATCCACCATAAAAATAAAGTATACTTACACCAGTAAAATCACCACGAACTATATCCAAAACATGAACTTCCTCACTAAACCAACCAAAATCCCAATCACTAATTAAACCTTTACCACTAAAATAAACTAAAATTACATAAAATATTAAATAAACCATAACAGACCAATCAATCCATGTTTCTGGATAAGGCTCAGCTGCGAGCGCAGCTGAGTAAGCAAAAACTACCAACATGCCACCTAAATAAATTAAAAATAAAACTAAACTTAAAAAAGAACTACCAAAAATAACTAATAAACCACAACCAAAACCAGAAGAAATAACTAAACCCAAAGCAGCATAATAAGGAGATGGATTTGACGCCACCGCTATAAAACCAAAAATAAAACTTGCAATCACTACTAAAATTAAATAAGTCATATTAATCTTCACCTAGATTTTAACTAAGACCAATAATCTGAAAAACTATCGTTGTAATTCAACTATAAAGACTAATGACAATAATTAATCGAAAAAATCACCCATTATTAAAAATCATTAATAACGTATTAATTGATCTCCCCGCCCCCATTAACATCTCCTCCTGATGAAATTTTGGATCCTTACTAGGGCTATGTCTTATTTTACAAATCATAACAGGCCTATTCTTAGCAATACATTATACCCCAGACATCTCATCCGCATTCTCATCAATTGCCCATATTACCCGTGACGTAAACTATGGTTGAATAATTCGAAATATTCACGCTAACAGTGCCTCAATATTCTTCATCTGCATCTACTTACACACAGCCCGAGGATTTTATTACGGCTCATACCTAAATAAAGAAACATGAAATATTGGAGTAATACTATTAATATTACTCATAGCTACAGCCTTCATAGGTTATATCCTACCATGAGGACAAATATCTTTCTGAGGAGCTACAGTAATTACTAATCTCCTCTCTGCACTCCCATATATTGGAAATATATTAGTACAATGAGTCTGAGGTGGCTTTTCAGTAGATAACGCTACACTTACCCGATTCTTCGCATTCCACTTTATACTTCCATTTATTATAGCCGCAATAACTATAGTCCATATCTTATTCCTTCACGAAAAAGGATCAAACAACCCAACAGGACTAAATTCAGATATAGACAAAATCCCATTCCACCCTTACTATTCCTATAAAGATATATTAGGCTTCCTCATACTAATTCTTATAATTGTTACCCTAGCCCTATTTTCACCTAATTTTCTAAGTGATACAGAAAACTTTATCCCAGCCAACCCACTCGTAACTCCAACCCACATTAAACCAGAATGATATTTTTTATTTGCATATACAATTCTACGATCAATTCCTAATAAATTAGGGGGGGTACTAGCCCTAATCTTTTCAATCACCATCCTTATATTAATCCCGATAATACATACCTCAAAACAACGAAGCATAACATTCCGACCCCTCACCCAACTCATATTCTGATTACTAGTATCAAATACTATTATCTTAACATGAATCGGAGGACAACCAGTTGAACAACCATATATCATAATTGGCCAACTATCATCTATATTATACTTCATCCTATTCCTAATTATTATACCTATTACCGGATGACTAGAAAACAAAATACTAAAATTATAACCGTCCAGGTAGCCTAATTTAAAGGCATTGGTCTTGTAAACCAAAGACTGAAAGTGAAAATCTTTCCCAAGACTTACTCTCAATTTATTATAATAACACACCTAAAACTTCATTAATACAAAACATCATCAATTGATACGGAAAAACTCGTACCAATTGATGATTTACGTCACCCCCCACGACCATCTAATAACCTTTTTTCAAGGGAAAAAAGATCCAAACTCCTATCCAAAACCAAAATCTTAATTAAAATACCCCCTGAAAAAACGTAATATCTTATTAAAATCTTACCCTAATATTTAGAGTGTCGGGGGAAGAGAAGTAAATCCTAACCTTTAATAAAACACTACCCATTATTCAAAACATATCTCATAGTAAAGAACTATAAACTCAAAACAAACTATAAAATAAGCACCCATCAATAATAGACTTCAAAACATTTATATCGGTTTTTAAAAGAAACCTAAACAACCAAACCTTTAAAACCCAACCAAAACAAGATCAACCCATTAAACCCACCATTACTACTAATACTATAACATATCAGTATAATTCCTTTTCTCATAGGACAACCAACCGAATAACCACATATTAAAATTGTTCTCACCTATACTATTCTTCATCCCATTCCTAACTATTACACATTACCGAATGAAAAACAAATTATAACCGTCCAAATACCTAACACAAAGACTAATATTAAACCAAAAACAGACCTACTCTCAATTTATTATAATAACACACCTAAAACTTCATTAATACAAAACATCATCAATTGATACGGAAAAACTCGTACCAATTGATGATTTACGTCACCCCCCACGACCATCTAATAACCTTTTTTCAAGGGAAAAAAGATCCAAACTCCTATCCAAAACCAAAATCTTAATTAAAATACCCCCTGAAAAAACGTAATATCTTATTAAAATCTTACCCTAATATTTAGAGTGTCGGGGGAAGAGAAGTAAATCCTAACCTTTAATAAAACACTACCCATTATTCAAAACATATCTCATAGTAAAGAACTATAAACTCAAAACAAACTATAAAATAAGCACCCATCAATAATAGACTTCAAAACATTTATATCGGTTTTTAAAAGAAACCTAAACAACCAAACCTTTAAAACCCAACCAAAACAAGATCAACCCATTAAACCCACCATTACTACTAATACTATAACATATCAGTATAATTCCTTTTCTCATAGGACAACCAACCGAATAACCACATATTAAAATTGTTCTCACCTATACTATTCTTCATCCCATTCCTAACTATTACACATTACCGAATGAAAAACAAATTATAACCGTCCAAATACCTAACACAAAGACTAATATTAAACCAAAAACAGACCTACTCTCAATTTATTATAATAACACACCTAAAACTTCATTAATACAAAACATCATCAATTGATACGGAAAAACTCGTACCAATTGATGATTTACGTCACCCCCCACGACCATCTAATAACCTTTTTTCAAGGGAAAAAAGATCCAAACTCCTATCCAAAACCAAAATCTTAATTAAAATACCCCCTGAAAAAACGTAATATCTTATTAAAATCTTACCCTAATATTTAGAGTGTCGGGGGAAGAGAAGTAAATCCTAACCTTTAATAAAACACTACCCATTATTCAAAACATATCTCATAGTAAAGAACTATAAACTCAAAACAAACTATAAAATAAGCACCCATCAATAATAGACTTCAAAACATTTATATCGGTTTTTAAAAGAAACCTAAACAACCAAACCTTTAAAACCCAACCAAAACAAGATCAACCCATTAAACCCACCATTACTACTAATACTATAACATATCAGTATAATTCCTTTTCTCATAGGACAACCAACCGAATAACCACATATTAAAATTGTTCTCACCTATACTATTCTTCATCCCATTCCTAACTATTACACATTACCGAATGAAAAACAAATTATAACCGTCCAAATACCTAACACAAAGACTAATATTAAACCAAAAACAGACCTACTCTCAATTTATTATAATAACACACCTAAAACTTCATTAATACAAAACATCATCAATTGATACGGAAAAACTCGTACCAATTGATGATTTACGTCACCCCCCACGACCATCTAATAACCTTTTTTCAAGGGAAAAAAGATCCAAACTCCTATCCAAAACCAAAATCTTAATTAAAATACCCCCTGAAAAAACGTAATATCTTATTAAAATCTTACCCTAATATTTAGAGTGTCGGGGGAAGAGAAGTAAATCCTAACCTTTAATAAAACACTACCCATTATTCAAAACATATCTCATAGTAAAGAACTATAAACTCAAAACAAACTATAAAATAAGCACCCATCAATAATAGACTTCAAAACATTTATATCGGTTTTTAAAAGAAACCTAAACAACCAAACCTTTAAAACCCAACCAAAACAAGATCAACCCATTAAACCCACCATTACTACTAATACTATAACATATCAGTATAATTCCTTTTCTCATAGGACAACCAACCGAATAACCACATATTAAAATTGTTCTCACCTATACTATTCTTCATCCCATTCCTAACTATTACACATTACCGAATGAAAAACAAATTATAACCGTCCAAATACCTAACACAAAGACTAATATTAAACCAAAAACAGACCTACTCTCAATTTATTATAATAACACACCTAAAACTTCATTAATACAAAACATCATCAATTGATACGGAAAAACTCGTACCAATTGATGATTTACGTCACCCCCCACGACCATCTAATAACCTTTTTCAGGGGGAAAAGATTTAAACTCCTATCCTTGACACCCAAAGCCAAAATTTTAATTAAAATACCCCCTGAAAAAACGTAATATCTTATTAAAATCTTACCCTAATATTTAGAGTGTCGGGGGAAGAGAAGTAAATCCTAACCTTTAATAAAACACTACCCATTATTCAAAACATATCTCATAGTAAAGAACTATAAAACTCAAAACAAACTATAAAATAAGCACCCATCAATAATAGACTTCAAAACATTATCGGTTTTAAAAGAAACCTAAACAACAAAACCCCAACCAAAACAAGACCGACTCATTGGGCCCTAATATTACTGCTAATACTACAATATATCAGTATGATTACAGCCAAAACACAAATTTTCCATTTTCCAGTCAGATCACACATTATGAAATTAGACATATATACATACTATGCTTAATAATCATTAATAGATTTTCCCCATCTTCATTACATACTATGTTTAATAATCATTAACAGATTTTCCCCATCTTCATTACATAATAACCTTAGACCTCATAATTATGATTTTCCAATATTTCATTACTTAAATTTATCACAATTACCTCATTATACTATTTACCATTAGATTAATACATACTATTTTAACTAATATAATCAGTATTTAACCAACGTTTAATGAGGGTTGGTAAGAAATCAACAATACCCTAATATAGATACCTTTGCACGGTTTGTGGTACGGTAATAGATTAATCCCCTATAATTGCTCAAATATTGGCATTTGGCACCCTTGTAAGGTATTACTCTCTTGTCGTATCAGGACTCCATCTCCACTAGTTCCCTTAATTGTCATTCTACTCTTAATCGTCTCAAGATTTCTAGCCCTCCCAGTCTTTTTTGGGGGGAATGAAGCAATAACAAACCCTCGAGGGTTGGTAACGACTCACTCAATTAAACTTGTGTTATCCTCGACATATCATGATTTAACCATTACTTATTAATTCATGGTTAATGATTGTCAAGTAAACTAAGAATGTACATCATAGGACAATAATTATAATTATATGAGATATTTAGGATGAATAAATCAACATGAATTTAAGAAAGAATTATTATTAATAATCATATTAATTCATCATATAATTTTTAATTAATGTTAAGAGCATTCATTTCTTTACCACATGGAAAGATTTATTGGACATAAATATATTATATAGGTGCCCCTGGTCTTAGAAACGAAAACGAAAAAAAAAAAAAAGAATAAAACATTTTTTTGGAAAAACCCCCCCTCCCCCCAATATACATGGTTATCCTCGAAAAACCCCTAAAACGAGGGCCGATGTATACTTTTGGGTTTAATGACAAAGTGTAAAATGCGTCATTGTATATAGTGTTACACATGCATGCTAGTGTAGCTTAATTTTAAAGCATGGCACTGAAGATGCTAAGATAAAATTTTAAAAACTTTCACAAGCACTGCAGTTTTGGTCCTAGACTCAGTATTAATTTTAACTCAATTTATACATGCAAGTTTCAGCAATCCAGTGAATACGCCCTAAACAGACTATTATTTGTTTAGATGCTGGTATCAGGCACATATATTGTATCATAGCCCATGACACCTCGCTCAGCCACACCCCCAAGGGTACTCAGCAGTAATAAATATTATATAATAAGCGAAAGCTTGAATTAGTTACAGTTATAAGGGTTGGTAAATCTCGTGCCAGCCACCGCGGTTATACGAGTAACCCATATTAATACTTTACGGCGTAAAGGGTGATTAAAAATTCTCAATTCATTCTAAAGTTAAGACTTTAATAAAGCTGTTATACGCACTTATAAATAAAAAAAATCATCAACGAAAGTGACTTTAACAAATTTGATACTTTGACCTCACGACAATTAAAACCCAAACTAGGATTAGATACCCTACTATGTTTAATTATAAATAAATAAGTATTTACTAACCTATTCGCCTGAGAACTATAAGCGCTAGCTTAAAACCCAAAGGACTTGGCGGTTCTTCAGATCCACCTAGAGGAGCCTGTTCTATAACCGATAATCCACGTTAAACCTCACCACTCCTTGCCTTTACCGCCTATATACCGCCGTCATCAGCTCACCCTATGAAGGAACAACAGTAAGCAAAATGAATAATATATTCAATACGTCAGGTCGAGGTGTAGCGAATGGAGTGGAAAGAAATGGGCTACATTTTCTATAAAGAAAAAACGGACAATAAATGAAAAATACTTAATAAGGTGGATTTAGCAGTAAAGATAAATAAGCACATTATCCTGAAGACGGCTCTGAAGAGTGCACACACCGCCCGTCACTCTCCTCAAACTTAAATCTAAACTTAAATAAAAAAAGAAAAAATATAAGAGGAGGCAAGTCGTAACATGGTAAGTGTACTGGAAAGTGCACTTGGAATAACCAAAATATAGCTAAAAATCAAAGCATCTCCCTTACACCGAGAAGATACTCGTGCAATCCGAGCTATTTTGAACCTTAAAACTAGCCTATTCACCATTAAAACTTTAACAATATTTAAATATTAAACTAAAACTTCTAACCTTTAACTAAAACATTTTAAATCTTTTCAGTATAGGCGATAGAACCAAAAATTAGAGCCATAGAAAAAGTACCGCAAGGGAAAGTTGAAAGAGAAATGAAATAATCTTAAAGTAATAAAAAGTAAAGATTAAACCTTGTACCTTTCGCATCATGATTTAGCCAGAATAAATAGGCAAAAAGACTTTTAGTTTATCCTCCCGAAACTATACGAGCTACTTCGGAGCAGCAAATAGTGCAAACCCTTCTCTGTTGCAAAAGAGTGGGAAGACTCCCAAGTAGAGGCAACAAACCTACCGAGTTTAGTGATAGCTGGTTACCCAAAAAAAGAACCTTAGTTCTGCATTAACTATTCATTAAATCATATAAGAAAAATCTTAAAAGACCTAATGTAATAATTAATAGTTATTTAAAAGAGGTACACCTCTTTTGAACAAAGAAACAACTTTATTAGGAGAATAAAGATCACATTAATAAAATTTAAATTAAATCAGTGGGCCTAAAAGCAGCCACCTGTCAAGCAAGCGTCACAGCTCCAAACTATTAACAAAATAAAATACTGATAATTAATCTAAATCCCCTTAATAATATTGGGTTATTTTATATTCAATAAAAGAAATTATGCTAAAATGAGTAATAAGAGGAATTAAACCTCTCCTAACACTAGTGTACACCAGACAGAATTAAATCACTGGTAATTAACCGCCACCAACTAGAGGTAATTATAAAATTAATAAATAACTAGAAATTCATATTATAAAATAAACGTTAATCCTACACCGGTGTGTTATATAGGAAAGATTAAAAGAAAATAAAGGAACTCGGCAAACACCTAACTCCGCCTGTTTACCAAAAACATCGCCTCTTGTGTTATAAATATAAGAGGTCCCGCCTGCCCTGTGAAACATTTAACGGCCGCGGTACCCTGACCGTGCAAAGGTAGCGTAATCACTTGTCTTTTAATTGAAGACCCGTATGAAAGGCATAACGAGAGTTTATCTGTCTCTATTTTCCAATCAATGAAATTAATCTCCACGTGCAGAAGCGAGGATATAACTATAAGACGAGAAGACCCTATGGAGCTTAAAATAATTAAATTAATAAGTAACCCACTAATATCCATGGACTTAATAAATAACTTAATATAATTTAACATTTTTGGTTGGGGCGACCAAGGGGTACAAAAAAACCCCCTAATCGATTAAGTATTCAATACTTAAAAAATAGAATTACCATTCTAATTTACAGAACATCTGACGACACATGACCCAAGACCTATTCTTGATCAATGAACCAAGTTACCCTAGGGATAACAGCGCAATCTTTTCTAAGAGTCCATATCGACGAAAAGGTTTACGACCTCGATGTTGGATCAGGACATCCTAATGGTGCAACCGCTATTAAGGGTTCGTTTGTTCAACGATTAATAGTCCTACGTGATCTGAGTTCAGACCGGAGCAATCCAGGTCAGTTTCTATCTATAATAATATTTTCCCCAGTACGAAAGGACCGAGAAAATGAAGCCAATGCTTAAAGCATGCTTCCCTTCCACTTATTGAAAAAAACTCAAATAAGTAATAAAGATTATATATTAATCAAAAATAATGATTAGTTAGGGTGGCAGAGACTGGTAATTGCAAAGGACCTAAGCTCCTTCATCCAGAGGTTCAAATCCTCTTCCTAACTATGTTAAACTACGTATTTATCCACATTATTAATCCATTAATATACATTATCCCAGTACTTTTAGCTACAGCCTTCTTAACACTACTAGAACGAAAAGTATTAGGCTATATACAACTACGTAAAGGACCTAACATCATTGGACCTTATGGCATTTTACAACCCATTGCAGACGGCCTAAAATTATTTACAAAAGAACCAATTATACCATCTTTCTCCTCACAAACACTCTTCCTACTAGCCCCAACCATAGCACTAACACTTGCCCTTTTAATATGAATACCATTACCAATACCACACGCAATCATAAACATCAATTTAGGTTTATTATTTATCCTAGCAATCTCAAGCCTAACAGTATATACAATCCTAGCCTCAGGCTGAGCTTCAAACTCAAAATATGCTCTAATAGGAGCACTACGCGCTGTAGCACAAACCATCTCATATGAAATCACATTAGGCCTAATTCTACTGTCCCTTATTATCATAACAGGAGGCTTTACCCTACATACATTTAATTTAACTCAAGAAAGTACCTGATTAATTCTACCAACCTGACCATTAGCCATAATATGATATATCTCAACATTAGCAGAAACTAACCGAGCTCCTTTCGACCTTACTGAAGGTGAATCAGAACTAGTCTCAGGCTTCAACATTGAATACGCTGCAGGACCATTCGCCTTATTCTTCCTAGCAGAATACTCAAACATTTTAATAATAAATACATTATCAATTATCCTATTTATAGGAACATCATATAATATAATAATACCAGAACTTACCACCTTCAGCCTAATAATCAAGACAGCCCTATTAACCATTCTTTTTCTATGAATCCGAGCCTCATATCCACGATTTCGATATGACCAACTCATACATTTAGTATGAAAAAATTTTTTACCATTAACACTAGCACTTATCATATGACATATTTCATTTCCAATCGCCATAGCAAGCCTACCACCACTAACATAAACAAAAGGAAGAGTGCCTGAACTAAAGGGTTACTTTGATAGAGTAAATCATGAATGTTAAAATCATTCCCCTTCCTAGAGAAATAGGACTTGAACCTATACCTTAGAGATCAAAACCCTAAGTACTTCATTATACTATCCACTAAGTAAAGTCAGCTAAATAAGCTTTTGGGCCCATACCCCAACCATGTTGGTTAAAATCCTTCCTCTACTAATGAATCCATTTATCCTACTAATCCTTATCCTTAGCCTAATCATAGGAACCCTAATAACATTCACAATAACAAATTGATTATTAATCTGAATAGGCCTTGAAATTAATACCATAGCCATCATTCCATTAATAATTTATAAACACCACCCACGAGCAGTAGAAGCCTCCACCAAATACTTCATCACACAAGCCACAGCCTCTGCAATACTCCTATTTGGAGGAACCATCAATGCATGACTGACTGGACAATGAGAACTAACCCAAATAACAAACCAAACAACAACAATATTTATTACATTAGCCCTAGCCCTAAAACTAGGACTAGCACCAATACACTTCTGACTACCAGAAGTAATACAAGGAATTAATTTACCAACAGGTATAATTCTAGCAACATGACAAAAACTTGCACCATTAGCAATCCTATTTCAATTACACCAAACACTCAACCCACATTTATTAACAATTCTTGGATTAACATCAATCGTTGTAGGAGGATGAGGAGGACTAAACCAAACACAACTACGAAAAATCCTAGCCTATTCATCAATCGCACATCTAGGATGGATAATATCTATTTTACACTACATACCTAACCTCATAATATTAAATCTAATTATCTATTTGATTATAACCTCCTCCATATTCTTAATATTAATATATATTAACTCCACAAAAATTGAATCCATCGCACCATCTGGAATAAAAACACAACTAATCACACCAATTTTCCTTACCTCTCTCCTATCATTAGGAGGATTACCTCCCCTATCCGGCTTTATACCAAAATGATTAATTATTGAAGAATTAACTAAACAAAACATAATATTTACAACCACTATCATAACTTTAGCAACATTATTAAGCCTATTCTTCTACTTACGATTATGTTATATAATCACATTAACCATCTCCCCCAACCTAACTTTATCAACATCAACATGACAATCACCTACATCCAAACCAAACACATTACTAACTTTATCCACAATAATATCAATTATACTTCTACCATTAACCCCCATAATATTTATACTAACCCTATAATAAGAAGTTTAGGTTAACAAAACCAAAAGCCTTCAAAGCTTTAAATAAAAGTGAAACCCTCTTAACTTCTGATTTAAGATTTGCAAGACTTTATCTCACATCTTCTGAATGCAACCCAGACACTTTAATTAAGCTAAAACCTTACTAGATAGACAGGCCTCGATCCTATAAATTCTTAGTTAACAGCTAAGCGTTCAATCCTACGAACATCTATCCAGCTTCTCCCGCCGTAAGGGGCAAAGGCGGGAGAAGCCCCGGGAGATCTCTCTCCTTTTCACGATTTGCAATCGTCTGTAAACATTTATACTACAAGACTATTCTGATAAGAAGAGGATTTATACCTCTCTCTACGGAGCTACAATCCGCTGCTTTAAACTCGGCCATCTTACCTGTGGCAATTAATCGCTGATTATTCTCTACAAATCATAAAGATATTGGCACCCTATACTTGATCTTCGGTGCTTGAGCAGGAATAGTGGGAACTGGTTTGAGCCTATTAATTCGAACCGAATTGAGCCAACCAGGTACTTTACTGGGTGATGATCAAATCTATAATGTAATTGTTACTGCTCATGCCTTTGTTATAATCTTTTTTATGGTTATACCAATTATAATTGGTGGATTTGGCAACTGATTAACCCCACTAATAATTGGAGCCCCAGACATAGCTTTTCCACGATTAAATAATATAAGTTTCTGATTACTTCCCCCATCCTTTTTATTACTACTAGCTTCTGCAGGAGTAGAAGCCGGCGCTGGCACCGGCTGAACAGTTTATCCCCCTCTTGCTGGTAATCTCGCCCATGCAGGAGCATCAGTTGATTTAACAATTTTCTCATTACATTTAGCTGGAATTTCATCTATCTTAGCATCCATTAATTTTATTACCACAATTATTAATATAAAATCCCCATCAATTACACAATACCAAACACCCCTTTTCGTATGATCATTACTTGTAACCACAATTCTATTACTCTTATCTTTACCAGTCTTAGCAGCAGGTATTACTATATTATTAACAGACCGAAATCTTAATACAACCTTTTTTGATCCAGCAGGAGGTGGTGATCCAATCTTATATCAACATCTATTCTGATTTTTTGGCCACCCAGAAGTTTACATCTTAATTTTACCAGGATTTGGTATAATCTCACACGTAGTCGCTTACTATTCCGGAAAAAAAGAACCATTCGGTTATATAGGAATAGTTTGAGCAATAATAGCAATTGGACTACTTGGTTTTATTGTATGAGCCCATCATATATTTACCGCTGGAATAGACGTTGATACCCGTGCCTACTTTACTTCAGCCACCATAATCATTGCCATTCCCACTGGAGTTAAAGTATTTAGCTGATTAGCAACACTCCATGGAGGATCTATTAAATGAGAAACACCCCTTCTATGAGCATTAGGATTTATCTTCCTATTTACTATTGGTGGTTTAACAGGAATTGTTCTAGCTAATTCATCACTTGATATTGTTTTACATGATACATACTATGTTGTAGCACACTTTCATTACGTCCTATCAATAGGAGCGGTATTTGCAATTATAGCAGGATTCATTCACTGATTCCCCCTAATTTCCGGGTATACACTCAATTCAACCTGAACTAAAATACAATTTCTAGTAATATTTATTGGAGTAAACCTAACATTTTTCCCACAACATTTTCTTGGTTTAGCCGGAATACCACGTCGCTACTCAGATTATCCAGATGCTTATACCCTCTGAAATGTTGTATCATCCATCGGCTCAATAATTTCCCTAGTTGCCGTAATTATACTCCTATACATTTTATGAGAAGCATTCGCCTCAAAACGTGAAGTATTAACTATTGATTTACCACATACAAATGTAGAATGACTTCACGGCTGTCCACCACCTAATCATACCTTTGAAGAACCACCATTTGTTCAAATCCAACGTCCTATGTATTAATACAAGAAAGGAAGGAATTGAACCCCCATATATTGGTTTCAAGCCAATCACATCACCACTCTGTCACTTTCTTCAAGATTTTAGTATAATAGTAACACATTACCTTGTCAAGGTAAAACTGTGGGTTAAAACCCCACAAATCTTATAATGGCACACCCTTCACAATTAGGATTCCAAGACGCAGCATCTCCAGTAATAGAAGAACTCCTCCACTTCCACGACCACACATTAATAATCGTTTTCTTAATTAGCTCACTCGTTCTCTATATTATTTTAGCAATAGTATCTACCAAACTTACTAATAAATACATTTTAGACTCACAAGAAATTGAAATTGTATGAACAATTTTACCAGCAGTTATCCTAATCTTAATTGCCCTACCATCATTACGAATTTTATACTTAATAGACGAAATTAATGATCCACATATTACAATTAAAGCCCTAGGACATCAATGATATTGAAGCTACGAATATACAGATTATGAAAATTTAGAATTTGACTCATACATAATCCAAACAGAAGACCTTAACCCAGGTCAGTTCCGCCTCCTAGAAACGGATCACCGAATAGTAGTACCAATAGAATCCCCAATCCGAATACTCATCACTGCCGAAGATGTTTTACACTCATGAGCAGTACCCGCACTAGGAATTAAAATAGATGCAGTACCAGGACGTTTAAATCAAACTGCCTTCATTATTTCACGACCAGGTATTTTCTACGGACAATGTTCAGAAATCTGTGGCGCTAACCATACTTTCATACCAATTGTAGTTGAATCAGTCCCACTTGAACATTTCGAAAACTGATCTTCATTAATACTAGAAGAATCTTCATTAAGAAGCTAAAATAGGATTATAGCATTAGCCTTTTAAGCTAAATAATGGTGACCTCCTACCACCCTTAATGATATGCCACAATTAAACCCAAATCCATGGTTCTTAATCTTCTTATTTTCATGACTATTTTTCCTAACAATTATAACACAAAAAGTAATAAATCACCTATTTATTAAGTATCCTAAGCTTGAAAATACAAAAAAACCTAAACCAAAATCTTGATACTGACCATGACCCTAACCTTTTTTAACCAATTCTTAAGCCCCTCATTAATAGGAATTCCACTAATTGCCCTAGCAATTATAATTCCATGAATAACATTATTAAATTCATCAAATCGTTGAATTAATAACCGACTTATGACCTTACAAGAATGATTTATTAACCGATTTACATATCAATTAATACAACCTATTAATTTAAATGGACATAAATGAGCTATAATCCTTATAGCATTAATATTATTCTTAATTACAATAAATTTATTAGGACTTCTTCCATATACATTTACCCCAACAACACAACTATCATTAAATATAGCATTCGCTATCCCTTTATGATTAACCACAGTTCTAATTGGACTATTAAATCAACCAACCTCTTCACTAGCCCATTTACTTCCAGAAGGAACACCAACCTTACTAGTACCAATTCTAATTTTCATTGAAACAATTAGTTTATTTATCCGACCACTAGCACTAGGAGTCCGACTAACTGCAAACTTAACAGCTGGGCACCTGCTCATACAATTAATTGCAACTGCAGCATTCACATTGATTAATGTAATACCAACAGTAGCTTTACTAACATCACTAATTTTGTTCTTATTAACTATACTAGAAGTAGCCGTAGCAATAATCCAAGCTTACGTATTTGTACTCTTATTAAGCCTTTATTTACAAGAAAACATTTAATGGCACACCAAGCACATCCATATCATATAGTAGATCAAAGCCCATGACCATTAACAGGAGCTATAGCCGCATTACTAATAACATCTGGCCTAGCTATCTGATTTCACTTTCATAAACCATTATTATTAATTCTAGGATTTATCCTAATAATCTTAACCATAATCCAATGATGACGAGACGTAATCCGAGAAGGAACCTTCCAAGGCCACCACACCATACCAGTACAAAAAGGACTCCGCTATGGAATAATCCTATTTATTTTATCAGAAGTATTCTTCTTCCTAGGTTTCTTCTGAGCCTTTTATCACTCAAGCCTAGCACCAACTCCAGAATTAGGAGGATGTTGACCACCTACAGGCATTTATCCATTAAATCCATTTGACGTACCACTTTTAAATACTGCAGTTCTATTAGCATCAGGAGTAACAGTAACATGAGCTCACCATAGCATTATAGAAGGCAACCGAAAAGAAACAATTCAAGCCCTTACCTTAACCATCCTATTAGGTTTTTATTTTACCGCTCTTCAAGCAATAGAATACTACGAAGCTCCATTCTCCATCGCTGATGGTATTTATGGTACAACATTCTTTGTAGCCACAGGATTTCATGGCTTACATGTAATCATTGGTTCTACATTCCTAATAATTTGCCTTTTACGACAAATCCAATTCCACTTCACATCAAAACATCACTTCGGCTTTGAAGCCGCAGCATGATACTGACATTTCGTTGATGTAGTATGATTATTCCTTTACGTATCAATTTATTGATGAGGTTCATAACTTTTCTAGTATAAAGACTAGTACAAATGATTTCCAATCATTTAATCTTGGTTAAAATCCAAGGAAAAGTAATGAATCTCATCATATTTATTATCACTATAACGGCCCTCATTTCCCTAATTTTAGCTATTATCTCATTCCTTCTTCCAATACTAAAACCAAACAATGAAAAATTATCCCCATTTGAATGTGGCTTCGACCCATTAGGAAATGCACGCTTACCCTTTTCAATCCGATTCTTCCTTATCGCCATTCTATTCATATTATTTGACCTAGAAATTGCTCTACTTCTACCATTACCATGAGCAGATCAACTAAATAATCCCATTCTTACTATTATATGAACAACAATTATTATTATTTTACTTACCTTAGGATTAATTTATGAATGACTACAAGGAGGCTTAGAATGAGCAGAATAGATATTTAGTCTAATACCTAAGACACTCAATTTCGACTTGACAAATTATAGTGAAATCCTATAAATATCTTATGACACCCATCCATTTTATCCTTACTATAACATTTATAATCAGCCTAACAGGACTCACACTAAACCGATCACATTTACTATCAGCCCTTATTTGTTTGGAAGGTATAATATTATCGCTATATATCTCAATTGCTCTATGATCAATAATAATAAACTCATCAACATGATCACTCTCTCCAATAATTCTATTAACATTTTCAGCCTGTGAAGCTAGCTCAGGACTAGCTCTACTAGTAGCCTCAACCCGAACTCACGGATCAGATCAACTAAAAAACTTAAATCTACTACAATGTTAAAAATCCTTGTACCTACAATCATAATAATTCCAACCACATTCTTTATTAACAAAAAATGATTATGAACTATCTCCACTACCTATAGTTTTATAATCGCTACACTAAGTCTACTTTGACTTAAATGAAATAATGAAACCGCCTGACATTTCTCAAATAATTTCTTAGCCATCGACCCATTATCAATACCACTTTTAACAATAACCTGCTGACTCTTACCACTAATAATTTTAGCAAGCCAAAATCACCTAACAAAAGAACCCTTTACCCGCCAACGCACCTATATCACATTACTAATTTCCTTACAAATCTTTTTAATCATAACATTTAGTGCGACCGAACTAATTCTATTCTATATTATATTTGAAGCCACCTTAATCCCAACCATAATTATCATTACACGATGAGGAAACCAAACTGAACGATTAAACGCAGGTATCTACTTCCTATTTTATACACTCATTGGTTCTTTACCATTACTAATTGCCCTACTTATCCTACATAATGATTTAAATACTCTTTCAATATTTATATTACAAAACATACCATATAATTTAAAACCATCCTGATCAAACAAATTCTGATGACTAGCATGCATAATCGCCTTCCTAGTAAAAATACCCCTTTATGGAGTACATTTATGATTGCCAAAAGCCCACGTAGAAGCACCAATTGCAGGCTCAATAATTCTAGCAGCCATCCTATTAAAATTAGGAGGCTATGGAATAATACGGATTATCATTATATTAAACCCATTAACCAAAGAAATAATATACCCATTCCTTATCTTAGCCATCTGAGGAGTCATCATGACCAGTTCTATTTGTTTACGACAAACAGACTTAAAATCACTAATCGCATATTCATCAGTCAGCCATATAGGCTTAGTAGCAGCAGCAATCCTAATCCAAACACCATGAAGTTTCGCAGGAGCAATTACACTAATAATTGCCCACGGCCTTATCTCCTCAGCATTATTCTGCCTCTCTAACACCAACTATGAACGAACCCATACCCGAATCATAATTCTTACCCGTGGATTACAAATCATATTACCATTAATAGCAACCTCATGATTTTTAATTAACCTAGCTAACCTAGCCTTACCACCTAGCTTAAACTTAATAGGAGAATTATTTATTATTACCTCATTAATCAAATGATCAAACTGAACAATCATATTAACAGGAACCGGAGTATTATTAACAGCATCATATTCACTTTATATATTTCTAATAACACAACGTGGCCCTTTACCACAACATTTAACATTTATTAACCCAACATATACACGCGAACATCTACTAATTTATTTACACTTATTACCTTCCATATTAATCATTTTAAAACCAGAAATTATTATAGGATGAACATTCTGTAATTATAGTTTAAAAAAAACATTAGATTGTGGTTCTAAAAATAAAAGTGAAAATCTTTTTAATAACCAAGAGAGGTCCGGGACAAAAAGAACTGCTAACTCTTTTATCCATGGTTCAAATCCATGGCTCACTTAAACTTTTGAAAGATAATAGTAATCTATTGGTCTTAGGAATCAAAAACTCTTGGTGCAAATCCTAGCAAAAGTCATGAACCTTATTATAATAAACATAACATTCCTAACTATTATCTCACTCATATATCCAATTATTACATGTACTCTAATACCCAAACCCAACAATAATTGATCATATACAACAAAAATAGCTGTAAAAACCTCATTTTACATCAGCCTCATCCCATTACTAATTTTTCTAGACCAAGGACTAGAATCCGTCACAACCAATTGAAATTGAATTAATATTGGACCCCTAGATGTCAACTTAAGCTTTAAATTCGATATATACTCAATTATTTTCATACCAGTAGCCCTATATGTTACATGATCCATCTTTGAATTCTCATTATGATACATAAAATCAGACCCAAACCTAAACCAATTCTTAAAATACTTAATACTTTTTCTAATTACTATAATTATTCTAATTACAGCAAATAACCTATTTCAACTTTTCATTGGCTGGGAAGGAGTAGGCATTATATCCTTTTTATTAATTGGTTGATGATTTAGTCGAACAGACGCCAACACTGCCGCCTTACAAGCAGTAATCTATAACCGTATTGGAGATATTGGATTAATCTTCAGCATAACATGACTAGCAATTAATATAAATACATGAGAAATACAACAACTATTTTTTCTATCTAAAAATATAGACTTGACTATTCCATTACTAGGACTCGTCTTAGCTGCTACAGGGAAATCAGCACAATTTGGCTTACATCCTTGATTACCAGCAGCAATAGAAGGCCCAACACCAGTCTCTGCCCTACTACATTCAAGCACAATAGTTGTAGCAGGTATTTTTTTACTCATCCGATTAAATCCTCTAATTAATAATAACCAAATAATCTTAACAACCTGCCTATGTCTAGGCGCACTAACAACACTATTCACAGCCATATGCGCCCTAACCCAAAATGATATTAAAAAAATTATTGCTTTCTCTACATCAAGTCAATTAGGACTCATAATAGTTACTATTGGACTTAATCAACCTCAACTAGCCTTCCTACATATCTGTACCCATGCTTTCTTCAAAGCCAT
This sequence comes from Narcine bancroftii, assembly GCF_036971445.1. Taxonomy (NCBI): domain Eukaryota; kingdom Metazoa; phylum Chordata; class Chondrichthyes; order Torpediniformes; family Narcinidae; genus Narcine; species Narcine bancroftii. The sequence continues at coordinate 55,077 of NW_027212103.1, read as the reverse complement.
ACTCTTCCTATGCTCAGGTTCCATAATTCATTCACTAAATGATGAACAAGATATCCGAAAAATAGGAGGAATACATAAAACCTTACCAATTACCTCCTCAGCCCTAACAATTGGATCACTAGCATTAACAGGCATACCCTTCTTATCAGGCTTCTTTTCAAAAGACACAATTATCGAAACAATAAACATATCATATCTCAACGCCTGAGCCCTAACCCTTACCCTCATAGCCACCTCTTTCACAGCCATTTATAGTCTACGACTAATTTTCCTCTCCTCTATAATATTTCCACGCTTCATAACACTTATACCAATCAATGAAAATGATATTATACTTACAAAATCCATTAAACGATTAGCTTATGGCAGCATAACTGCTGGCTTCATTATCATAAATAATATAAATCCAACAAAAACCCAAATCATAACCATACCCACCATCACTAAAATAGCAGCCTTATTAGTCTCAATTTTAGGATTACTCCTAGCAATAGAACTCATAAATATAAAAAAAATAGAATTAACACTTAACAAACAACCTTATAAATTCTCCAATATATTAGGATATTACCCACCAATTATACACCGCCTATTATCAAAAATTAATTTAACATGAGCACAAAACATCTCAACCCATGTAATAGACCTATCATGATATGAAAAAATTGGACCAAAAAGCCCACTTATTCAACAAATCCCAATAATTAAAATCATTAACGAACCACAACAAGGTTATATTAAAACATACCTAATAATCTTTATCCTAACAATTATAATAATTACTATTATATTTTATACCACACGAAGACTTCCCCAAGATAAACCACGAGTTAATTCCAATACAACAAATAAAGTTAATAATAATATTCACCCACCCAAAATCAATATATATCCACCATAAAAATAAAGTATACTTACACCAGTAAAATCACCACGAACTATATCCAAAACATGAACTTCCTCACTAAACCAACCAAAATCCCAATCACTAATTAAACCTTTACCACTAAAATAAACTAAAATTACATAAAATATTAAATAAACCATAACAGACCAATCAATCCATGTTTCTGGATAAGGCTCAGCTGCGAGCGCAGCTGAGTAAGCAAAAACTACCAACATGCCACCTAAATAAATTAAAAATAAAACTAAACTTAAAAAAGAACTACCAAAAATAACTAATAAACCACAACCAAAACCAGAAGAAATAACTAAACCCAAAGCAGCATAATAAGGAGATGGATTTGACGCCACCGCTATAAAACCAAAAATAAAACTTGCAATCACTACTAAAATTAAATAAGTCATATTAATCTTCACCTAGATTTTAACTAAGACCAATAATCTGAAAAACTATCGTTGTAATTCAACTATAAAGACTAATGACAATAATTAATCGAAAAAATCACCCATTATTAAAAATCATTAATAACGTATTAATTGATCTCCCCGCCCCCATTAACATCTCCTCCTGATGAAATTTTGGATCCTTACTAGGGCTATGTCTTATTTTACAAATCATAACAGGCCTATTCTTAGCAATACATTATACCCCAGACATCTCATCCGCATTCTCATCAATTGCCCATATTACCCGTGACGTAAACTATGGTTGAATAATTCGAAATATTCACGCTAACAGTGCCTCAATATTCTTCATCTGCATCTACTTACACACAGCCCGAGGATTTTATTACGGCTCATACCTAAATAAAGAAACATGAAATATTGGAGTAATACTATTAATATTACTCATAGCTACAGCCTTCATAGGTTATATCCTACCATGAGGACAAATATCTTTCTGAGGAGCTACAGTAATTACTAATCTCCTCTCTGCACTCCCATATATTGGAAATATATTAGTACAATGAGTCTGAGGTGGCTTTTCAGTAGATAACGCTACACTTACCCGATTCTTCGCATTCCACTTTATACTTCCATTTATTATAGCCGCAATAACTATAGTCCATATCTTATTCCTTCACGAAAAAGGATCAAACAACCCAACAGGACTAAATTCAGATATAGACAAAATCCCATTCCACCCTTACTATTCCTATAAAGATATATTAGGCTTCCTCATACTAATTCTTATAATTGTTACCCTAGCCCTATTTTCACCTAATTTTCTAAGTGATACAGAAAACTTTATCCCAGCCAACCCACTCGTAACTCCAACCCACATTAAACCAGAATGATATTTTTTATTTGCATATACAATTCTACGATCAATTCCTAATAAATTAGGGGGGGTACTAGCCCTAATCTTTTCAATCACCATCCTTATATTAATCCCGATAATACATACCTCAAAACAACGAAGCATAACATTCCGACCCCTCACCCAACTCATATTCTGATTACTAGTATCAAATACTATTATCTTAACATGAATCGGAGGACAACCAGTTGAACAACCATATATCATAATTGGCCAACTATCATCTATATTATACTTCATCCTATTCCTAATTATTATACCTATTACCGGATGACTAGAAAACAAAATACTAAAATTATAACCGTCCAGGTAGCCTAATTTAAAGGCATTGGTCTTGTAAACCAAAGACTGAAAGTGAAAATCTTTCCCAAGACTTACTCTCAATTTATTATAATAACACACCTAAAACTTCATTAATACAAAACATCATCAATTGATACGGAAAAACTCGTACCAATTGATGATTTACGTCACCCCCCACGACCATCTAATAACCTTTTTTCAAGGGAAAAAAGATCCAAACTCCTATCCAAAACCAAAATCTTAATTAAAATACCCCCTGAAAAAACGTAATATCTTATTAAAATCTTACCCTAATATTTAGAGTGTCGGGGGAAGAGAAGTAAATCCTAACCTTTAATAAAACACTACCCATTATTCAAAACATATCTCATAGTAAAGAACTATAAACTCAAAACAAACTATAAAATAAGCACCCATCAATAATAGACTTCAAAACATTTATATCGGTTTTTAAAAGAAACCTAAACAACCAAACCTTTAAAACCCAACCAAAACAAGATCAACCCATTAAACCCACCATTACTACTAATACTATAACATATCAGTATAATTCCTTTTCTCATAGGACAACCAACCGAATAACCACATATTAAAATTGTTCTCACCTATACTATTCTTCATCCCATTCCTAACTATTACACATTACCGAATGAAAAACAAATTATAACCGTCCAAATACCTAACACAAAGACTAATATTAAACCAAAAACAGACCTACTCTCAATTTATTATAATAACACACCTAAAACTTCATTAATACAAAACATCATCAATTGATACGGAAAAACTCGTACCAATTGATGATTTACGTCACCCCCCACGACCATCTAATAACCTTTTTTCAAGGGAAAAAAGATCCAAACTCCTATCCAAAACCAAAATCTTAATTAAAATACCCCCTGAAAAAACGTAATATCTTATTAAAATCTTACCCTAATATTTAGAGTGTCGGGGGAAGAGAAGTAAATCCTAACCTTTAATAAAACACTACCCATTATTCAAAACATATCTCATAGTAAAGAACTATAAACTCAAAACAAACTATAAAATAAGCACCCATCAATAATAGACTTCAAAACATTTATATCGGTTTTTAAAAGAAACCTAAACAACCAAACCTTTAAAACCCAACCAAAACAAGATCAACCCATTAAACCCACCATTACTACTAATACTATAACATATCAGTATAATTCCTTTTCTCATAGGACAACCAACCGAATAACCACATATTAAAATTGTTCTCACCTATACTATTCTTCATCCCATTCCTAACTATTACACATTACCGAATGAAAAACAAATTATAACCGTCCAAATACCTAACACAAAGACTAATATTAAACCAAAAACAGACCTACTCTCAATTTATTATAATAACACACCTAAAACTTCATTAATACAAAACATCATCAATTGATACGGAAAAACTCGTACCAATTGATGATTTACGTCACCCCCCACGACCATCTAATAACCTTTTTTCAAGGGAAAAAAGATCCAAACTCCTATCCAAAACCAAAATCTTAATTAAAATACCCCCTGAAAAAACGTAATATCTTATTAAAATCTTACCCTAATATTTAGAGTGTCGGGGGAAGAGAAGTAAATCCTAACCTTTAATAAAACACTACCCATTATTCAAAACATATCTCATAGTAAAGAACTATAAACTCAAAACAAACTATAAAATAAGCACCCATCAATAATAGACTTCAAAACATTTATATCGGTTTTTAAAAGAAACCTAAACAACCAAACCTTTAAAACCCAACCAAAACAAGATCAACCCATTAAACCCACCATTACTACTAATACTATAACATATCAGTATAATTCCTTTTCTCATAGGACAACCAACCGAATAACCACATATTAAAATTGTTCTCACCTATACTATTCTTCATCCCATTCCTAACTATTACACATTACCGAATGAAAAACAAATTATAACCGTCCAAATACCTAACACAAAGACTAATATTAAACCAAAAACAGACCTACTCTCAATTTATTATAATAACACACCTAAAACTTCATTAATACAAAACATCATCAATTGATACGGAAAAACTCGTACCAATTGATGATTTACGTCACCCCCCACGACCATCTAATAACCTTTTTCAGGGGGAAAAGATTTAAACTCCTATCCTTGACACCCAAAGCCAAAATTTTAATTAAAATACCCCCTGAAAAAACGTAATATCTTATTAAAATCTTACCCTAATATTTAGAGTGTCGGGGGAAGAGAAGTAAATCCTAACCTTTAATAAAACACTACCCATTATTCAAAACATATCTCATAGTAAAGAACTATAAAACTCAAAACAAACTATAAAATAAGCACCCATCAATAATAGACTTCAAAACATTATCGGTTTTAAAAGAAACCTAAACAACAAAACCCCAACCAAAACAAGACCGACTCATTGGGCCCTAATATTACTGCTAATACTACAATATATCAGTATGATTACAGCCAAAACACAAATTTTCCATTTTCCAGTCAGATCACACATTATGAAATTAGACATATATACATACTATGCTTAATAATCATTAATAGATTTTCCCCATCTTCATTACATACTATGTTTAATAATCATTAACAGATTTTCCCCATCTTCATTACATAATAACCTTAGACCTCATAATTATGATTTTCCAATATTTCATTACTTAAATTTATCACAATTACCTCATTATACTATTTACCATTAGATTAATACATACTATTTTAACTAATATAATCAGTATTTAACCAACGTTTAATGAGGGTTGGTAAGAAATCAACAATACCCTAATATAGATACCTTTGCACGGTTTGTGGTACGGTAATAGATTAATCCCCTATAATTGCTCAAATATTGGCATTTGGCACCCTTGTAAGGTATTACTCTCTTGTCGTATCAGGACTCCATCTCCACTAGTTCCCTTAATTGTCATTCTACTCTTAATCGTCTCAAGATTTCTAGCCCTCCCAGTCTTTTTTGGGGGGAATGAAGCAATAACAAACCCTCGAGGGTTGGTAACGACTCACTCAATTAAACTTGTGTTATCCTCGACATATCATGATTTAACCATTACTTATTAATTCATGGTTAATGATTGTCAAGTAAACTAAGAATGTACATCATAGGACAATAATTATAATTATATGAGATATTTAGGATGAATAAATCAACATGAATTTAAGAAAGAATTATTATTAATAATCATATTAATTCATCATATAATTTTTAATTAATGTTAAGAGCATTCATTTCTTTACCACATGGAAAGATTTATTGGACATAAATATATTATATAGGTGCCCCTGGTCTTAGAAACGAAAACGAAAAAAAAAAAAAAGAATAAAACATTTTTTTGGAAAAACCCCCCCTCCCCCCAATATACATGGTTATCCTCGAAAAACCCCTAAAACGAGGGCCGATGTATACTTTTGGGTTTAATGACAAAGTGTAAAATGCGTCATTGTATATAGTGTTACACATGCATGCTAGTGTAGCTTAATTTTAAAGCATGGCACTGAAGATGCTAAGATAAAATTTTAAAAACTTTCACAAGCACTGCAGTTTTGGTCCTAGACTCAGTATTAATTTTAACTCAATTTATACATGCAAGTTTCAGCAATCCAGTGAATACGCCCTAAACAGACTATTATTTGTTTAGATGCTGGTATCAGGCACATATATTGTATCATAGCCCATGACACCTCGCTCAGCCACACCCCCAAGGGTACTCAGCAGTAATAAATATTATATAATAAGCGAAAGCTTGAATTAGTTACAGTTATAAGGGTTGGTAAATCTCGTGCCAGCCACCGCGGTTATACGAGTAACCCATATTAATACTTTACGGCGTAAAGGGTGATTAAAAATTCTCAATTCATTCTAAAGTTAAGACTTTAATAAAGCTGTTATACGCACTTATAAATAAAAAAAATCATCAACGAAAGTGACTTTAACAAATTTGATACTTTGACCTCACGACAATTAAAACCCAAACTAGGATTAGATACCCTACTATGTTTAATTATAAATAAATAAGTATTTACTAACCTATTCGCCTGAGAACTATAAGCGCTAGCTTAAAACCCAAAGGACTTGGCGGTTCTTCAGATCCACCTAGAGGAGCCTGTTCTATAACCGATAATCCACGTTAAACCTCACCACTCCTTGCCTTTACCGCCTATATACCGCCGTCATCAGCTCACCCTATGAAGGAACAACAGTAAGCAAAATGAATAATATATTCAATACGTCAGGTCGAGGTGTAGCGAATGGAGTGGAAAGAAATGGGCTACATTTTCTATAAAGAAAAAACGGACAATAAATGAAAAATACTTAATAAGGTGGATTTAGCAGTAAAGATAAATAAGCACATTATCCTGAAGACGGCTCTGAAGAGTGCACACACCGCCCGTCACTCTCCTCAAACTTAAATCTAAACTTAAATAAAAAAAGAAAAAATATAAGAGGAGGCAAGTCGTAACATGGTAAGTGTACTGGAAAGTGCACTTGGAATAACCAAAATATAGCTAAAAATCAAAGCATCTCCCTTACACCGAGAAGATACTCGTGCAATCCGAGCTATTTTGAACCTTAAAACTAGCCTATTCACCATTAAAACTTTAACAATATTTAAATATTAAACTAAAACTTCTAACCTTTAACTAAAACATTTTAAATCTTTTCAGTATAGGCGATAGAACCAAAAATTAGAGCCATAGAAAAAGTACCGCAAGGGAAAGTTGAAAGAGAAATGAAATAATCTTAAAGTAATAAAAAGTAAAGATTAAACCTTGTACCTTTCGCATCATGATTTAGCCAGAATAAATAGGCAAAAAGACTTTTAGTTTATCCTCCCGAAACTATACGAGCTACTTCGGAGCAGCAAATAGTGCAAACCCTTCTCTGTTGCAAAAGAGTGGGAAGACTCCCAAGTAGAGGCAACAAACCTACCGAGTTTAGTGATAGCTGGTTACCCAAAAAAAGAACCTTAGTTCTGCATTAACTATTCATTAAATCATATAAGAAAAATCTTAAAAGACCTAATGTAATAATTAATAGTTATTTAAAAGAGGTACACCTCTTTTGAACAAAGAAACAACTTTATTAGGAGAATAAAGATCACATTAATAAAATTTAAATTAAATCAGTGGGCCTAAAAGCAGCCACCTGTCAAGCAAGCGTCACAGCTCCAAACTATTAACAAAATAAAATACTGATAATTAATCTAAATCCCCTTAATAATATTGGGTTATTTTATATTCAATAAAAGAAATTATGCTAAAATGAGTAATAAGAGGAATTAAACCTCTCCTAACACTAGTGTACACCAGACAGAATTAAATCACTGGTAATTAACCGCCACCAACTAGAGGTAATTATAAAATTAATAAATAACTAGAAATTCATATTATAAAATAAACGTTAATCCTACACCGGTGTGTTATATAGGAAAGATTAAAAGAAAATAAAGGAACTCGGCAAACACCTAACTCCGCCTGTTTACCAAAAACATCGCCTCTTGTGTTATAAATATAAGAGGTCCCGCCTGCCCTGTGAAACATTTAACGGCCGCGGTACCCTGACCGTGCAAAGGTAGCGTAATCACTTGTCTTTTAATTGAAGACCCGTATGAAAGGCATAACGAGAGTTTATCTGTCTCTATTTTCCAATCAATGAAATTAATCTCCACGTGCAGAAGCGAGGATATAACTATAAGACGAGAAGACCCTATGGAGCTTAAAATAATTAAATTAATAAGTAACCCACTAATATCCATGGACTTAATAAATAACTTAATATAATTTAACATTTTTGGTTGGGGCGACCAAGGGGTACAAAAAAACCCCCTAATCGATTAAGTATTCAATACTTAAAAAATAGAATTACCATTCTAATTTACAGAACATCTGACGACACATGACCCAAGACCTATTCTTGATCAATGAACCAAGTTACCCTAGGGATAACAGCGCAATCTTTTCTAAGAGTCCATATCGACGAAAAGGTTTACGACCTCGATGTTGGATCAGGACATCCTAATGGTGCAACCGCTATTAAGGGTTCGTTTGTTCAACGATTAATAGTCCTACGTGATCTGAGTTCAGACCGGAGCAATCCAGGTCAGTTTCTATCTATAATAATATTTTCCCCAGTACGAAAGGACCGAGAAAATGAAGCCAATGCTTAAAGCATGCTTCCCTTCCACTTATTGAAAAAAACTCAAATAAGTAATAAAGATTATATATTAATCAAAAATAATGATTAGTTAGGGTGGCAGAGACTGGTAATTGCAAAGGACCTAAGCTCCTTCATCCAGAGGTTCAAATCCTCTTCCTAACTATGTTAAACTACGTATTTATCCACATTATTAATCCATTAATATACATTATCCCAGTACTTTTAGCTACAGCCTTCTTAACACTACTAGAACGAAAAGTATTAGGCTATATACAACTACGTAAAGGACCTAACATCATTGGACCTTATGGCATTTTACAACCCATTGCAGACGGCCTAAAATTATTTACAAAAGAACCAATTATACCATCTTTCTCCTCACAAACACTCTTCCTACTAGCCCCAACCATAGCACTAACACTTGCCCTTTTAATATGAATACCATTACCAATACCACACGCAATCATAAACATCAATTTAGGTTTATTATTTATCCTAGCAATCTCAAGCCTAACAGTATATACAATCCTAGCCTCAGGCTGAGCTTCAAACTCAAAATATGCTCTAATAGGAGCACTACGCGCTGTAGCACAAACCATCTCATATGAAATCACATTAGGCCTAATTCTACTGTCCCTTATTATCATAACAGGAGGCTTTACCCTACATACATTTAATTTAACTCAAGAAAGTACCTGATTAATTCTACCAACCTGACCATTAGCCATAATATGATATATCTCAACATTAGCAGAAACTAACCGAGCTCCTTTCGACCTTACTGAAGGTGAATCAGAACTAGTCTCAGGCTTCAACATTGAATACGCTGCAGGACCATTCGCCTTATTCTTCCTAGCAGAATACTCAAACATTTTAATAATAAATACATTATCAATTATCCTATTTATAGGAACATCATATAATATAATAATACCAGAACTTACCACCTTCAGCCTAATAATCAAGACAGCCCTATTAACCATTCTTTTTCTATGAATCCGAGCCTCATATCCACGATTTCGATATGACCAACTCATACATTTAGTATGAAAAAATTTTTTACCATTAACACTAGCACTTATCATATGACATATTTCATTTCCAATCGCCATAGCAAGCCTACCACCACTAACATAAACAAAAGGAAGAGTGCCTGAACTAAAGGGTTACTTTGATAGAGTAAATCATGAATGTTAAAATCATTCCCCTTCCTAGAGAAATAGGACTTGAACCTATACCTTAGAGATCAAAACCCTAAGTACTTCATTATACTATCCACTAAGTAAAGTCAGCTAAATAAGCTTTTGGGCCCATACCCCAACCATGTTGGTTAAAATCCTTCCTCTACTAATGAATCCATTTATCCTACTAATCCTTATCCTTAGCCTAATCATAGGAACCCTAATAACATTCACAATAACAAATTGATTATTAATCTGAATAGGCCTTGAAATTAATACCATAGCCATCATTCCATTAATAATTTATAAACACCACCCACGAGCAGTAGAAGCCTCCACCAAATACTTCATCACACAAGCCACAGCCTCTGCAATACTCCTATTTGGAGGAACCATCAATGCATGACTGACTGGACAATGAGAACTAACCCAAATAACAAACCAAACAACAACAATATTTATTACATTAGCCCTAGCCCTAAAACTAGGACTAGCACCAATACACTTCTGACTACCAGAAGTAATACAAGGAATTAATTTACCAACAGGTATAATTCTAGCAACATGACAAAAACTTGCACCATTAGCAATCCTATTTCAATTACACCAAACACTCAACCCACATTTATTAACAATTCTTGGATTAACATCAATCGTTGTAGGAGGATGAGGAGGACTAAACCAAACACAACTACGAAAAATCCTAGCCTATTCATCAATCGCACATCTAGGATGGATAATATCTATTTTACACTACATACCTAACCTCATAATATTAAATCTAATTATCTATTTGATTATAACCTCCTCCATATTCTTAATATTAATATATATTAACTCCACAAAAATTGAATCCATCGCACCATCTGGAATAAAAACACAACTAATCACACCAATTTTCCTTACCTCTCTCCTATCATTAGGAGGATTACCTCCCCTATCCGGCTTTATACCAAAATGATTAATTATTGAAGAATTAACTAAACAAAACATAATATTTACAACCACTATCATAACTTTAGCAACATTATTAAGCCTATTCTTCTACTTACGATTATGTTATATAATCACATTAACCATCTCCCCCAACCTAACTTTATCAACATCAACATGACAATCACCTACATCCAAACCAAACACATTACTAACTTTATCCACAATAATATCAATTATACTTCTACCATTAACCCCCATAATATTTATACTAACCCTATAATAAGAAGTTTAGGTTAACAAAACCAAAAGCCTTCAAAGCTTTAAATAAAAGTGAAACCCTCTTAACTTCTGATTTAAGATTTGCAAGACTTTATCTCACATCTTCTGAATGCAACCCAGACACTTTAATTAAGCTAAAACCTTACTAGATAGACAGGCCTCGATCCTATAAATTCTTAGTTAACAGCTAAGCGTTCAATCCTACGAACATCTATCCAGCTTCTCCCGCCGTAAGGGGCAAAGGCGGGAGAAGCCCCGGGAGATCTCTCTCCTTTTCACGATTTGCAATCGTCTGTAAACATTTATACTACAAGACTATTCTGATAAGAAGAGGATTTATACCTCTCTCTACGGAGCTACAATCCGCTGCTTTAAACTCGGCCATCTTACCTGTGGCAATTAATCGCTGATTATTCTCTACAAATCATAAAGATATTGGCACCCTATACTTGATCTTCGGTGCTTGAGCAGGAATAGTGGGAACTGGTTTGAGCCTATTAATTCGAACCGAATTGAGCCAACCAGGTACTTTACTGGGTGATGATCAAATCTATAATGTAATTGTTACTGCTCATGCCTTTGTTATAATCTTTTTTATGGTTATACCAATTATAATTGGTGGATTTGGCAACTGATTAACCCCACTAATAATTGGAGCCCCAGACATAGCTTTTCCACGATTAAATAATATAAGTTTCTGATTACTTCCCCCATCCTTTTTATTACTACTAGCTTCTGCAGGAGTAGAAGCCGGCGCTGGCACCGGCTGAACAGTTTATCCCCCTCTTGCTGGTAATCTCGCCCATGCAGGAGCATCAGTTGATTTAACAATTTTCTCATTACATTTAGCTGGAATTTCATCTATCTTAGCATCCATTAATTTTATTACCACAATTATTAATATAAAATCCCCATCAATTACACAATACCAAACACCCCTTTTCGTATGATCATTACTTGTAACCACAATTCTATTACTCTTATCTTTACCAGTCTTAGCAGCAGGTATTACTATATTATTAACAGACCGAAATCTTAATACAACCTTTTTTGATCCAGCAGGAGGTGGTGATCCAATCTTATATCAACATCTATTCTGATTTTTTGGCCACCCAGAAGTTTACATCTTAATTTTACCAGGATTTGGTATAATCTCACACGTAGTCGCTTACTATTCCGGAAAAAAAGAACCATTCGGTTATATAGGAATAGTTTGAGCAATAATAGCAATTGGACTACTTGGTTTTATTGTATGAGCCCATCATATATTTACCGCTGGAATAGACGTTGATACCCGTGCCTACTTTACTTCAGCCACCATAATCATTGCCATTCCCACTGGAGTTAAAGTATTTAGCTGATTAGCAACACTCCATGGAGGATCTATTAAATGAGAAACACCCCTTCTATGAGCATTAGGATTTATCTTCCTATTTACTATTGGTGGTTTAACAGGAATTGTTCTAGCTAATTCATCACTTGATATTGTTTTACATGATACATACTATGTTGTAGCACACTTTCATTACGTCCTATCAATAGGAGCGGTATTTGCAATTATAGCAGGATTCATTCACTGATTCCCCCTAATTTCCGGGTATACACTCAATTCAACCTGAACTAAAATACAATTTCTAGTAATATTTATTGGAGTAAACCTAACATTTTTCCCACAACATTTTCTTGGTTTAGCCGGAATACCACGTCGCTACTCAGATTATCCAGATGCTTATACCCTCTGAAATGTTGTATCATCCATCGGCTCAATAATTTCCCTAGTTGCCGTAATTATACTCCTATACATTTTATGAGAAGCATTCGCCTCAAAACGTGAAGTATTAACTATTGATTTACCACATACAAATGTAGAATGACTTCACGGCTGTCCACCACCTAATCATACCTTTGAAGAACCACCATTTGTTCAAATCCAACGTCCTATGTATTAATACAAGAAAGGAAGGAATTGAACCCCCATATATTGGTTTCAAGCCAATCACATCACCACTCTGTCACTTTCTTCAAGATTTTAGTATAATAGTAACACATTACCTTGTCAAGGTAAAACTGTGGGTTAAAACCCCACAAATCTTATAATGGCACACCCTTCACAATTAGGATTCCAAGACGCAGCATCTCCAGTAATAGAAGAACTCCTCCACTTCCACGACCACACATTAATAATCGTTTTCTTAATTAGCTCACTCGTTCTCTATATTATTTTAGCAATAGTATCTACCAAACTTACTAATAAATACATTTTAGACTCACAAGAAATTGAAATTGTATGAACAATTTTACCAGCAGTTATCCTAATCTTAATTGCCCTACCATCATTACGAATTTTATACTTAATAGACGAAATTAATGATCCACATATTACAATTAAAGCCCTAGGACATCAATGATATTGAAGCTACGAATATACAGATTATGAAAATTTAGAATTTGACTCATACATAATCCAAACAGAAGACCTTAACCCAGGTCAGTTCCGCCTCCTAGAAACGGATCACCGAATAGTAGTACCAATAGAATCCCCAATCCGAATACTCATCACTGCCGAAGATGTTTTACACTCATGAGCAGTACCCGCACTAGGAATTAAAATAGATGCAGTACCAGGACGTTTAAATCAAACTGCCTTCATTATTTCACGACCAGGTATTTTCTACGGACAATGTTCAGAAATCTGTGGCGCTAACCATACTTTCATACCAATTGTAGTTGAATCAGTCCCACTTGAACATTTCGAAAACTGATCTTCATTAATACTAGAAGAATCTTCATTAAGAAGCTAAAATAGGATTATAGCATTAGCCTTTTAAGCTAAATAATGGTGACCTCCTACCACCCTTAATGATATGCCACAATTAAACCCAAATCCATGGTTCTTAATCTTCTTATTTTCATGACTATTTTTCCTAACAATTATAACACAAAAAGTAATAAATCACCTATTTATTAAGTATCCTAAGCTTGAAAATACAAAAAAACCTAAACCAAAATCTTGATACTGACCATGACCCTAACCTTTTTTAACCAATTCTTAAGCCCCTCATTAATAGGAATTCCACTAATTGCCCTAGCAATTATAATTCCATGAATAACATTATTAAATTCATCAAATCGTTGAATTAATAACCGACTTATGACCTTACAAGAATGATTTATTAACCGATTTACATATCAATTAATACAACCTATTAATTTAAATGGACATAAATGAGCTATAATCCTTATAGCATTAATATTATTCTTAATTACAATAAATTTATTAGGACTTCTTCCATATACATTTACCCCAACAACACAACTATCATTAAATATAGCATTCGCTATCCCTTTATGATTAACCACAGTTCTAATTGGACTATTAAATCAACCAACCTCTTCACTAGCCCATTTACTTCCAGAAGGAACACCAACCTTACTAGTACCAATTCTAATTTTCATTGAAACAATTAGTTTATTTATCCGACCACTAGCACTAGGAGTCCGACTAACTGCAAACTTAACAGCTGGGCACCTGCTCATACAATTAATTGCAACTGCAGCATTCACATTGATTAATGTAATACCAACAGTAGCTTTACTAACATCACTAATTTTGTTCTTATTAACTATACTAGAAGTAGCCGTAGCAATAATCCAAGCTTACGTATTTGTACTCTTATTAAGCCTTTATTTACAAGAAAACATTTAATGGCACACCAAGCACATCCATATCATATAGTAGATCAAAGCCCATGACCATTAACAGGAGCTATAGCCGCATTACTAATAACATCTGGCCTAGCTATCTGATTTCACTTTCATAAACCATTATTATTAATTCTAGGATTTATCCTAATAATCTTAACCATAATCCAATGATGACGAGACGTAATCCGAGAAGGAACCTTCCAAGGCCACCACACCATACCAGTACAAAAAGGACTCCGCTATGGAATAATCCTATTTATTTTATCAGAAGTATTCTTCTTCCTAGGTTTCTTCTGAGCCTTTTATCACTCAAGCCTAGCACCAACTCCAGAATTAGGAGGATGTTGACCACCTACAGGCATTTATCCATTAAATCCATTTGACGTACCACTTTTAAATACTGCAGTTCTATTAGCATCAGGAGTAACAGTAACATGAGCTCACCATAGCATTATAGAAGGCAACCGAAAAGAAACAATTCAAGCCCTTACCTTAACCATCCTATTAGGTTTTTATTTTACCGCTCTTCAAGCAATAGAATACTACGAAGCTCCATTCTCCATCGCTGATGGTATTTATGGTACAACATTCTTTGTAGCCACAGGATTTCATGGCTTACATGTAATCATTGGTTCTACATTCCTAATAATTTGCCTTTTACGACAAATCCAATTCCACTTCACATCAAAACATCACTTCGGCTTTGAAGCCGCAGCATGATACTGACATTTCGTTGATGTAGTATGATTATTCCTTTACGTATCAATTTATTGATGAGGTTCATAACTTTTCTAGTATAAAGACTAGTACAAATGATTTCCAATCATTTAATCTTGGTTAAAATCCAAGGAAAAGTAATGAATCTCATCATATTTATTATCACTATAACGGCCCTCATTTCCCTAATTTTAGCTATTATCTCATTCCTTCTTCCAATACTAAAACCAAACAATGAAAAATTATCCCCATTTGAATGTGGCTTCGACCCATTAGGAAATGCACGCTTACCCTTTTCAATCCGATTCTTCCTTATCGCCATTCTATTCATATTATTTGACCTAGAAATTGCTCTACTTCTACCATTACCATGAGCAGATCAACTAAATAATCCCATTCTTACTATTATATGAACAACAATTATTATTATTTTACTTACCTTAGGATTAATTTATGAATGACTACAAGGAGGCTTAGAATGAGCAGAATAGATATTTAGTCTAATACCTAAGACACTCAATTTCGACTTGACAAATTATAGTGAAATCCTATAAATATCTTATGACACCCATCCATTTTATCCTTACTATAACATTTATAATCAGCCTAACAGGACTCACACTAAACCGATCACATTTACTATCAGCCCTTATTTGTTTGGAAGGTATAATATTATCGCTATATATCTCAATTGCTCTATGATCAATAATAATAAACTCATCAACATGATCACTCTCTCCAATAATTCTATTAACATTTTCAGCCTGTGAAGCTAGCTCAGGACTAGCTCTACTAGTAGCCTCAACCCGAACTCACGGATCAGATCAACTAAAAAACTTAAATCTACTACAATGTTAAAAATCCTTGTACCTACAATCATAATAATTCCAACCACATTCTTTATTAACAAAAAATGATTATGAACTATCTCCACTACCTATAGTTTTATAATCGCTACACTAAGTCTACTTTGACTTAAATGAAATAATGAAACCGCCTGACATTTCTCAAATAATTTCTTAGCCATCGACCCATTATCAATACCACTTTTAACAATAACCTGCTGACTCTTACCACTAATAATTTTAGCAAGCCAAAATCACCTAACAAAAGAACCCTTTACCCGCCAACGCACCTATATCACATTACTAATTTCCTTACAAATCTTTTTAATCATAACATTTAGTGCGACCGAACTAATTCTATTCTATATTATATTTGAAGCCACCTTAATCCCAACCATAATTATCATTACACGATGAGGAAACCAAACTGAACGATTAAACGCAGGTATCTACTTCCTATTTTATACACTCATTGGTTCTTTACCATTACTAATTGCCCTACTTATCCTACATAATGATTTAAATACTCTTTCAATATTTATATTACAAAACATACCATATAATTTAAAACCATCCTGATCAAACAAATTCTGATGACTAGCATGCATAATCGCCTTCCTAGTAAAAATACCCCTTTATGGAGTACATTTATGATTGCCAAAAGCCCACGTAGAAGCACCAATTGCAGGCTCAATAATTCTAGCAGCCATCCTATTAAAATTAGGAGGCTATGGAATAATACGGATTATCATTATATTAAACCCATTAACCAAAGAAATAATATACCCATTCCTTATCTTAGCCATCTGAGGAGTCATCATGACCAGTTCTATTTGTTTACGACAAACAGACTTAAAATCACTAATCGCATATTCATCAGTCAGCCATATAGGCTTAGTAGCAGCAGCAATCCTAATCCAAACACCATGAAGTTTCGCAGGAGCAATTACACTAATAATTGCCCACGGCCTTATCTCCTCAGCATTATTCTGCCTCTCTAACACCAACTATGAACGAACCCATACCCGAATCATAATTCTTACCCGTGGATTACAAATCATATTACCATTAATAGCAACCTCATGATTTTTAATTAACCTAGCTAACCTAGCCTTACCACCTAGCTTAAACTTAATAGGAGAATTATTTATTATTACCTCATTAATCAAATGATCAAACTGAACAATCATATTAACAGGAACCGGAGTATTATTAACAGCATCATATTCACTTTATATATTTCTAATAACACAACGTGGCCCTTTACCACAACATTTAACATTTATTAACCCAACATATACACGCGAACATCTACTAATTTATTTACACTTATTACCTTCCATATTAATCATTTTAAAACCAGAAATTATTATAGGATGAACATTCTGTAATTATAGTTTAAAAAAAACATTAGATTGTGGTTCTAAAAATAAAAGTGAAAATCTTTTTAATAACCAAGAGAGGTCCGGGACAAAAAGAACTGCTAACTCTTTTATCCATGGTTCAAATCCATGGCTCACTTAAACTTTTGAAAGATAATAGTAATCTATTGGTCTTAGGAATCAAAAACTCTTGGTGCAAATCCTAGCAAAAGTCATGAACCTTATTATAATAAACATAACATTCCTAACTATTATCTCACTCATATATCCAATTATTACATGTACTCTAATACCCAAACCCAACAATAATTGATCATATACAACAAAAATAGCTGTAAAAACCTCATTTTACATCAGCCTCATCCCATTACTAATTTTTCTAGACCAAGGACTAGAATCCGTCACAACCAATTGAAATTGAATTAATATTGGACCCCTAGATGTCAACTTAAGCTTTAAATTCGATATATACTCAATTATTTTCATACCAGTAGCCCTATATGTTACATGATCCATCTTTGAATTCTCATTATGATACATAAAATCAGACCCAAACCTAAACCAATTCTTAAAATACTTAATACTTTTTCTAATTACTATAATTATTCTAATTACAGCAAATAACCTATTTCAACTTTTCATTGGCTGGGAAGGAGTAGGCATTATATCCTTTTTATTAATTGGTTGATGATTTAGTCGAACAGACGCCAACACTGCCGCCTTACAAGCAGTAATCTATAACCGTATTGGAGATATTGGATTAATCTTCAGCATAACATGACTAGCAATTAATATAAATACATGAGAAATACAACAACTATTTTTTCTATCTAAAAATATAGACTTGACTATTCCATTACTAGGACTCGTCTTAGCTGCTACAGGGAAATCAGCACAATTTGGCTTACATCCTTGATTACCAGCAGCAATAGAAGGCCCAACACCAGTCTCTGCCCTACTACATTCAAGCACAATAGTTGTAGCAGGTATTTTTTTACTCATCCGATTAAATCCTCTAATTAATAATAACCAAATAATCTTAACAACCTGCCTATGTCTAGGCGCACTAACAACACTATTCACAGCCATATGCGCCCTAACCCAAAATGATATTAAAAAAATTATTGCTTTCTCTACATCAAGTCAATTAGGACTCATAATAGTTACTATTGGACTTAATCAACCTCAACTAGCCTTCCTACATATCTGTACCCATGCTTTCTTCAAAGCCATACTCTTCCTATGCTCAGGTTCCATAATTCATTCACTAAATGATGAACAAGATATCCGAAAAATAGGAGGAATACATAAAACCTTACCAATTACCTCCTCAGCCCTAACAATTGGATCACTAGCATTAACAGGCATACCCTTCTTATCAGGCTTCTTTTCAAAAGACACAATTATCGAAACAATAAACATATCATATCTCAACGCCTGAGCCCTAACCCTTACCCTCATAGCCACCTCTTTCACAGCCATTTATAGTCTACGACTAATTTTCCTCTCCTCTATAATATTTCCACGCTTCATAACACTTATACCAATCAATGAAAATGATATTATACTTACAAAATCCATTAAACGATTAGCTTATGGCAGCATAACTGCTGGCTTCATTATCATAAATAATATAAATCCAACAAAAACCCAAATCATAACCATACCCACCATCACTAAAATAGCAGCCTTATTAGTCTCAATTTTAGGATTACTCCTAGCAATAGAACTCATAAATATAAAAAAAATAGAATTAACACTTAACAAACAACCTTATAAATTCTCCAATATATTAGGATATTACCCACCAATTATACACCGCCTATTATCAAAAATTAATTTAACATGAGCACAAAACATCTCAACCCATGTAATAGACCTATCATGATATGAAAAAATTGGACCAAAAAGCCCACTTATTCAACAAATCCCAATAATTAAAATCATTAACGAACCACAACAAGGTTATATTAAAACATACCTAATAATCTTTATCCTAACAATTATAATAATTACTATTATATTTTATACCACACGAAGACTTCCCCAAGATAAACCACGAGTTAATTCCAATACAACAAATAAAGTTAATAATAATATTCACCCACCCAAAATCAATATATATCCACCATAAAAATAAAGTATACTTACACCAGTAAAATCACCACGAACTATATCCAAAACATGAACTTCCTCACTAAACCAACCAAAATCCCAATCACTAATTAAACCTTTACCACTAAAATAAACTAAAATTACATAAAATATTAAATAAACCATAACAGACCAATCAATCCATGTTTCTGGATAAGGCTCAGCTGCGAGCGCAGCTGAGTAAGCAAAAACTACCAACATGCCACCTAAATAAATTAAAAATAAAACTAAACTTAAAAAAGAACTACCAAAAATAACTAATAAACCACAACCAAAACCAGAAGAAATAACTAAACCCAAAGCAGCATAATAAGGAGATGGATTTGACGCCACCGCTATAAAACCAAAAATAAAACTTGCAATCACTACTAAAATTAAATAAGTCATATTAATCTTCACCTAGATTTTAACTAAGACCAATAATCTGAAAAACTATCGTTGTAATTCAACTATAAAGACTAATGACAATAATTAATCGAAAAAATCACCCATTATTAAAAATCATTAATAACGTATTAATTGATCTCCCCGCCCCCATTAACATCTCCTCCTGATGAAATTTTGGATCCTTACTAGGGCTATGTCTTATTTTACAAATCATAACAGGCCTATTCTTAGCAATACATTATACCCCAGACATCTCATCCGCATTCTCATCAATTGCCCATATTACCCGTGACGTAAACTATGGTTGAATAATTCGAAATATTCACGCTAACAGTGCCTCAATATTCTTCATCTGCATCTACTTACACACAGCCCGAGGATTTTATTACGGCTCATACCTAAATAAAGAAACATGAAATATTGGAGTAATACTATTAATATTACTCATAGCTACAGCCTTCATAGGTTATATCCTACCATGAGGACAAATATCTTTCTGAGGAGCTACAGTAATTACTAATCTCCTCTCTGCACTCCCATATATTGGAAATATATTAGTACAATGAGTCTGAGGTGGCTTTTCAGTAGATAACGCTACACTTACCCGATTCTTCGCATTCCACTTTATACTTCCATTTATTATAGCCGCAATAACTATAGTCCATATCTTATTCCTTCACGAAAAAGGATCAAACAACCCAACAGGACTAAATTCAGATATAGACAAAATCCCATTCCACCCTTACTATTCCTATAAAGATATATTAGGCTTCCTCATACTAATTCTTATAATTGTTACCCTAGCCCTATTTTCACCTAATTTTCTAAGTGATACAGAAAACTTTATCCCAGCCAACCCACTCGTAACTCCAACCCACATTAAACCAGAATGATATTTTTTATTTGCATATACAATTCTACGATCAATTCCTAATAAATTAGGGGGGGTACTAGCCCTAATCTTTTCAATCACCATCCTTATATTAATCCCGATAATACATACCTCAAAACAACGAAGCATAACATTCCGACCCCTCACCCAACTCATATTCTGATTACTAGTATCAAATACTATTATCTTAACATGAATCGGAGGACAACCAGTTGAACAACCATATATCATAATTGGCCAACTATCATCTATATTATACTTCATCCTATTCCTAATTATTATACCTATTACCGGATGACTAGAAAACAAAATACTAAAATTATAACCGTCCAGGTAGCCTAATTTAAAGGCATTGGTCTTGTAAACCAAAGACTGAAAGTGAAAATCTTTCCCAAGACTTACTCTCAATTTATTATAATAACACACCTAAAACTTCATTAATACAAAACATCATCAATTGATACGGAAAAACTCGTACCAATTGATGATTTACGTCACCCCCCACGACCATCTAATAACCTTTTTTCAAGGGAAAAAAGATCCAAACTCCTATCCAAAACCAAAATCTTAATTAAAATACCCCCTGAAAAAACGTAATATCTTATTAAAATCTTACCCTAATATTTAGAGTGTCGGGGGAAGAGAAGTAAATCCTAACCTTTAATAAAACACTACCCATTATTCAAAACATATCTCATAGTAAAGAACTATAAACTCAAAACAAACTATAAAATAAGCACCCATCAATAATAGACTTCAAAACATTTATATCGGTTTTTAAAAGAAACCTAAACAACCAAACCTTTAAAACCCAACCAAAACAAGATCAACCCATTAAACCCACCATTACTACTAATACTATAACATATCAGTATAATTCCTTTTCTCATAGGACAACCAACCGAATAACCACATATTAAAATTGTTCTCACCTATACTATTCTTCATCCCATTCCTAACTATTACACATTACCGAATGAAAAACAAATTATAACCGTCCAAATACCTAACACAAAGACTAATATTAAACCAAAAACAGACCTACTCTCAATTTATTATAATAACACACCTAAAACTTCATTAATACAAAACATCATCAATTGATACGGAAAAACTCGTACCAATTGATGATTTACGTCACCCCCCACGACCATCTAATAACCTTTTTTCAAGGGAAAAAAGATCCAAACTCCTATCCAAAACCAAAATCTTAATTAAAATACCCCCTGAAAAAACGTAATATCTTATTAAAATCTTACCCTAATATTTAGAGTGTCGGGGGAAGAGAAGTAAATCCTAACCTTTAATAAAACACTACCCATTATTCAAAACATATCTCATAGTAAAGAACTATAAACTCAAAACAAACTATAAAATAAGCACCCATCAATAATAGACTTCAAAACATTTATATCGGTTTTTAAAAGAAACCTAAACAACCAAACCTTTAAAACCCAACCAAAACAAGATCAACCCATTAAACCCACCATTACTACTAATACTATAACATATCAGTATAATTCCTTTTCTCATAGGACAACCAACCGAATAACCACATATTAAAATTGTTCTCACCTATACTATTCTTCATCCCATTCCTAACTATTACACATTACCGAATGAAAAACAAATTATAACCGTCCAAATACCTAACACAAAGACTAATATTAAACCAAAAACAGACCTACTCTCAATTTATTATAATAACACACCTAAAACTTCATTAATACAAAACATCATCAATTGATACGGAAAAACTCGTACCAATTGATGATTTACGTCACCCCCCACGACCATCTAATAACCTTTTTTCAAGGGAAAAAAGATCCAAACTCCTATCCAAAACCAAAATCTTAATTAAAATACCCCCTGAAAAAACGTAATATCTTATTAAAATCTTACCCTAATATTTAGAGTGTCGGGGGAAGAGAAGTAAATCCTAACCTTTAATAAAACACTACCCATTATTCAAAACATATCTCATAGTAAAGAACTATAAACTCAAAACAAACTATAAAATAAGCACCCATCAATAATAGACTTCAAAACATTTATATCGGTTTTTAAAAGAAACCTAAACAACCAAACCTTTAAAACCCAACCAAAACAAGATCAACCCATTAAACCCACCATTACTACTAATACTATAACATATCAGTATAATTCCTTTTCTCATAGGACAACCAACCGAATAACCACATATTAAAATTGTTCTCACCTATACTATTCTTCATCCCATTCCTAACTATTACACATTACCGAATGAAAAACAAATTATAACCGTCCAAATACCTAACACAAAGACTAATATTAAACCAAAAACAGACCTACTCTCAATTTATTATAATAACACACCTAAAACTTCATTAATACAAAACATCATCAATTGATACGGAAAAACTCGTACCAATTGATGATTTACGTCACCCCCCACGACCATCTAATAACCTTTTTTCAAGGGAAAAAAGATCCAAACTCCTATCCAAAACCAAAATCTTAATTAAAATACCCCCTGAAAAAACGTAATATCTTATTAAAATCTTACCCTAATATTTAGAGTGTCGGGGGAAGAGAAGTAAATCCTAACCTTTAATAAAACACTACCCATTATTCAAAACATATCTCATAGTAAAGAACTATAAACTCAAAACAAACTATAAAATAAGCACCCATCAATAATAGACTTCAAAACATTTATATCGGTTTTTAAAAGAAACCTAAACAACCAAACCTTTAAAACCCAACCAAAACAAGATCAACCCATTAAACCCACCATTACTACTAATACTATAACATATCAGTATAATTCCTTTTCTCATAGGACAACCAACCGAATAACCACATATTAAAATTGTTCTCACCTATACTATTCTTCATCCCATTCCTAACTATTACACATTACCGAATGAAAAACAAATTATAACCGTCCAAATACCTAACACAAAGACTAATATTAAACCAAAAACAGACCTACTCTCAATTTATTATAATAACACACCTAAAACTTCATTAATACAAAACATCATCAATTGATACGGAAAAACTCGTACCAATTGATGATTTACGTCACCCCCCACGACCATCTAATAACCTTTTTTCAAGGGAAAAAAGATCCAAACTCCTATCCAAAACCAAAATCTTAATTAAAATACCCCCTGAAAAAACGTAATATCTTATTAAAATCTTACCCTAATATTTAGAGTGTCGGGGGAAGAGAAGTAAATCCTAACCTTTAATAAAACACTACCCATTATTCAAAACATATCTCATAGTAAAGAACTATAAACTCAAAACAAACTATAAAATAAGCACCCATCAATAATAGACTTCAAAACATTTATATCGGTTTTTAAAAGAAACCTAAACAACCAAACCTTTAAAACCCAACCAAAACAAGATCAACCCATTAAACCCACCATTACTACTAATACTATAACATATCAGTATAATTCCTTTTCTCATAGGACAACCAACCGAATAACCACATATTAAAATTGTTCTCACCTATACTATTCTTCATCCCATTCCTAACTATTACACATTACCGAATGAAAAACAAATTATAACCGTCCAAATACCTAACACAAAGACTAATATTAAACCAAAAACAGACCTACTCTCAATTTATTATAATAACACACCTAAAACTTCATTAATACAAAACATCATCAATTGATACGGAAAAACTCGTACCAATTGATGATTTACGTCACCCCCCACGACCATCTAATAACCTTTTTCAGGGGGAAAAGATTTAAACTCCTATCCTTGACACCCAAAGCCAAAATTTTAATTAAAATACCCCCTGAAAAAACGTAATATCTTATTAAAATCTTACCCTAATATTTAGAGTGTCGGGGGAAGAGAAGTAAATCCTAACCTTTAATAAAACACTACCCATTATTCAAAACATATCTCATAGTAAAGAACTATAAACTCAAAACAAACTATAAAATAAGCACCCATCAATAATAGACTTCAAAACATTTATATCGGTTTTTAAAAGAAACCTAAACAACCAAACCTTTAAAACCCAACCAAAACAAGATCAACCCATTAAACCCACCATTACTACTAATACTATAACATATCAGTATAATTCCTTTTCTCATAGGACAACCAACCGAATAACCACATATTAAAATTGTTCTCACCTATACTATTCTTCATCCCATTCCTAACTATTACACATTACCGAATGAAAAACAAATTATAACCGTCCAAATACCTAACACAAAGACTAATATTAAACCAAAAACAGACCTACTCTCAATTTATTATAATAACACACCTAAAACTTCATTAATACAAAACATCATCAATTGATACGGAAAAACTCGTACCAATTGATGATTTACGTCACCCCCCACGACCATCTAATAACCTTTTTTCAAGGGAAAAAAGATCCAAACTCCTATCCAAAACCAAAATCTTAATTAAAATACCCCCTGAAAAAACGTAATATCTTATTAAAATCTTACCCTAATATTTAGAGTGTCGGGGGAAGAGAAGTAAATCCTAACCTTTAATAAAACACTACCCATTATTCAAAACATATCTCATAGTAAAGAACTATAAACTCAAAACAAACTATAAAATAAGCACCCATCAATAATAGACTTCAAAACATTTATATCGGTTTTTAAAAGAAACCTAAACAACCAAACCTTTAAAACCCAACCAAAACAAGATCAACCCATTAAACCCACCATTACTACTAATACTATAACATATCAGTATAATTCCTTTTCTCATAGGACAACCAACCGAATAACCACATATTAAAATTGTTCTCACCTATACTATTCTTCATCCCATTCCTAACTATTACACATTACCGAATGAAAAACAAATTATAACCGTCCAAATACCTAACACAAAGACTAATATTAAACCAAAAACAGACCTACTCTCAATTTATTATAATAACACACCTAAAACTTCATTAATACAAAACATCATCAATTGATACGGAAAAACTCGTACCAATTGATGATTTACGTCACCCCCCACGACCATCTAATAACCTTTTTCAGGGGGAAAAGATTTAAACTCCTATCCTTGACACCCAAAGCCAAAATTTTAATTAAAATACCCCCTGAAAAAACGTAATATCTTATTAAAATCTTACCCTAATATTTAGAGTGTCGGGGGAAGAGAAGTAAATCCTAACCTTTAATAAAACACTACCCATTATTCAAAACATATCTCATAGTAAAGAACTATAAAACTCAAAACAAACTATAAAATAAGCACCCATCAATAATAGACTTCAAAACATTATCGGTTTTAAAAGAAACCTAAACAACAAAACCCCAACCAAAACAAGACCGACTCATTGGGCCCTAATATTACTGCTAATACTACAATATATCAGTATGATTACAGCCAAAACACAAATTTTCCATTTTCCAGTCAGATCACACATTATGAAATTAGACATATATACATACTATGCTTAATAATCATTAATAGATTTTCCCCATCTTCATTACATACTATGTTTAATAATCATTAACAGATTTTCCCCATCTTCATTACATAATAACCTTAGACCTCATAATTATGATTTTCCAATATTTCATTACTTAAATTTATCACAATTACCTCATTATACTATTTACCATTAGATTAATACATACTATTTTAACTAATATAATCAGTATTTAACCAACGTTTAATGAGGGTTGGTAAGAAATCAACAATACCCTAATATAGATACCTTTGCACGGTTTGTGGTACGGTAATAGATTAATCCCCTATAATTGCTCAAATATTGGCATTTGGCACCCTTGTAAGGTATTACTCTCTTGTCGTATCAGGACTCCATCTCCACTAGTTCCCTTAATTGTCATTCTACTCTTAATCGTCTCAAGATTTCTAGCCCTCCCAGTCTTTTTTGGGGGGAATGAAGCAATAACAAACCCTCGAGGGTTGGTAACGACTCACTCAATTAAACTTGTGTTATCCTCGACATATCATGATTTAACCATTACTTATTAATTCATGGTTAATGATTGTCAAGTAAACTAAGAATGTACATCATAGGACAATAATTATAATTATATGAGATATTTAGGATGAATAAATCAACATGAATTTAAGAAAGAATTATTATTAATAATCATATTAATTCATCATATAATTTTTAATTAATGTTAAGAGCATTCATTTCTTTACCACATGGAAAGATTTATTGGACATAAATATATTATATAGGTGCCCCTGGTCTTAGAAACGAAAACGAAAAAAAAAAAAAAGAATAAAACATTTTTTTGGAAAAACCCCCCCTCCCCCCAATATACATGGTTATCCTCGAAAAACCCCTAAAACGAGGGCCGATGTATACTTTTGGGTTTAATGACAAAGTGTAAAATGCGTCATTGTATATAGTGTTACACATGCATGCTAGTGTAGCTTAATTTTAAAGCATGGCACTGAAGATGCTAAGATAAAATTTTAAAAACTTTCACAAGCACTGCAGTTTTGGTCCTAGACTCAGTATTAATTTTAACTCAATTTATACATGCAAGTTTCAGCAATCCAGTGAATACGCCCTAAACAGACTATTATTTGTTTAGATGCTGGTATCAGGCACATATATTGTATCATAGCCCATGACACCTCGCTCAGCCACACCCCCAAGGGTACTCAGCAGTAATAAATATTATATAATAAGCGAAAGCTTGAATTAGTTACAGTTATAAGGGTTGGTAAATCTCGTGCCAGCCACCGCGGTTATACGAGTAACCCATATTAATACTTTACGGCGTAAAGGGTGATTAAAAATTCTCAATTCATTCTAAAGTTAAGACTTTAATAAAGCTGTTATACGCACTTATAAATAAAAAAAATCATCAACGAAAGTGACTTTAACAAATTTGATACTTTGACCTCACGACAATTAAAACCCAAACTAGGATTAGATACCCTACTATGTTTAATTATAAATAAATAAGTATTTACTAACCTATTCGCCTGAGAACTATAAGCGCTAGCTTAAAACCCAAAGGACTTGGCGGTTCTTCAGATCCACCTAGAGGAGCCTGTTCTATAACCGATAATCCACGTTAAACCTCACCACTCCTTGCCTTTACCGCCTATATACCGCCGTCATCAGCTCACCCTATGAAGGAACAACAGTAAGCAAAATGAATAATATATTCAATACGTCAGGTCGAGGTGTAGCGAATGGAGTGGAAAGAAATGGGCTACATTTTCTATAAAGAAAAAACGGACAATAAATGAAAAATACTTAATAAGGTGGATTTAGCAGTAAAGATAAATAAGCACATTATCCTGAAGACGGCTCTGAAGAGTGCACACACCGCCCGTCACTCTCCTCAAACTTAAATCTAAACTTAAATAAAAAAAGAAAAAATATAAGAGGAGGCAAGTCGTAACATGGTAAGTGTACTGGAAAGTGCACTTGGAATAACCAAAATATAGCTAAAAATCAAAGCATCTCCCTTACACCGAGAAGATACTCGTGCAATCCGAGCTATTTTGAACCTTAAAACTAGCCTATTCACCATTAAAACTTTAACAATATTTAAATATTAAACTAAAACTTCTAACCTTTAACTAAAACATTTTAAATCTTTTCAGTATAGGCGATAGAACCAAAAATTAGAGCCATAGAAAAAGTACCGCAAGGGAAAGTTGAAAGAGAAATGAAATAATCTTAAAGTAATAAAAAGTAAAGATTAAACCTTGTACCTTTCGCATCATGATTTAGCCAGAATAAATAGGCAAAAAGACTTTTAGTTTATCCTCCCGAAACTATACGAGCTACTTCGGAGCAGCAAATAGTGCAAACCCTTCTCTGTTGCAAAAGAGTGGGAAGACTCCCAAGTAGAGGCAACAAACCTACCGAGTTTAGTGATAGCTGGTTACCCAAAAAAAGAACCTTAGTTCTGCATTAACTATTCATTAAATCATATAAGAAAAATCTTAAAAGACCTAATGTAATAATTAATAGTTATTTAAAAGAGGTACACCTCTTTTGAACAAAGAAACAACTTTATTAGGAGAATAAAGATCACATTAATAAAATTTAAATTAAATCAGTGGGCCTAAAAGCAGCCACCTGTCAAGCAAGCGTCACAGCTCCAAACTATTAACAAAATAAAATACTGATAATTAATCTAAATCCCCTTAATAATATTGGGTTATTTTATATTCAATAAAAGAAATTATGCTAAAATGAGTAATAAGAGGAATTAAACCTCTCCTAACACTAGTGTACACCAGACAGAATTAAATCACTGGTAATTAACCGCCACCAACTAGAGGTAATTATAAAATTAATAAATAACTAGAAATTCATATTATAAAATAAACGTTAATCCTACACCGGTGTGTTATATAGGAAAGATTAAAAGAAAATAAAGGAACTCGGCAAACACCTAACTCCGCCTGTTTACCAAAAACATCGCCTCTTGTGTTATAAATATAAGAGGTCCCGCCTGCCCTGTGAAACATTTAACGGCCGCGGTACCCTGACCGTGCAAAGGTAGCGTAATCACTTGTCTTTTAATTGAAGACCCGTATGAAAGGCATAACGAGAGTTTATCTGTCTCTATTTTCCAATCAATGAAATTAATCTCCACGTGCAGAAGCGAGGATATAACTATAAGACGAGAAGACCCTATGGAGCTTAAAATAATTAAATTAATAAGTAACCCACTAATATCCATGGACTTAATAAATAACTTAATATAATTTAACATTTTTGGTTGGGGCGACCAAGGGGTACAAAAAAACCCCCTAATCGATTAAGTATTCAATACTTAAAAAATAGAATTACCATTCTAATTTACAGAACATCTGACGACACATGACCCAAGACCTATTCTTGATCAATGAACCAAGTTACCCTAGGGATAACAGCGCAATCTTTTCTAAGAGTCCATATCGACGAAAAGGTTTACGACCTCGATGTTGGATCAGGACATCCTAATGGTGCAACCGCTATTAAGGGTTCGTTTGTTCAACGATTAATAGTCCTACGTGATCTGAGTTCAGACCGGAGCAATCCAGGTCAGTTTCTATCTATAATAATATTTTCCCCAGTACGAAAGGACCGAGAAAATGAAGCCAATGCTTAAAGCATGCTTCCCTTCCACTTATTGAAAAAAACTCAAATAAGTAATAAAGATTATATATTAATCAAAAATAATGATTAGTTAGGGTGGCAGAGACTGGTAATTGCAAAGGACCTAAGCTCCTTCATCCAGAGGTTCAAATCCTCTTCCTAACTATGTTAAACTACGTATTTATCCACATTATTAATCCATTAATATACATTATCCCAGTACTTTTAGCTACAGCCTTCTTAACACTACTAGAACGAAAAGTATTAGGCTATATACAACTACGTAAAGGACCTAACATCATTGGACCTTATGGCATTTTACAACCCATTGCAGACGGCCTAAAATTATTTACAAAAGAACCAATTATACCATCTTTCTCCTCACAAACACTCTTCCTACTAGCCCCAACCATAGCACTAACACTTGCCCTTTTAATATGAATACCATTACCAATACCACACGCAATCATAAACATCAATTTAGGTTTATTATTTATCCTAGCAATCTCAAGCCTAACAGTATATACAATCCTAGCCTCAGGCTGAGCTTCAAACTCAAAATATGCTCTAATAGGAGCACTACGCGCTGTAGCACAAACCATCTCATATGAAATCACATTAGGCCTAATTCTACTGTCCCTTATTATCATAACAGGAGGCTTTACCCTACATACATTTAATTTAACTCAAGAAAGTACCTGATTAATTCTACCAACCTGACCATTAGCCATAATATGATATATCTCAACATTAGCAGAAACTAACCGAGCTCCTTTCGACCTTACTGAAGGTGAATCAGAACTAGTCTCAGGCTTCAACATTGAATACGCTGCAGGACCATTCGCCTTATTCTTCCTAGCAGAATACTCAAACATTTTAATAATAAATACATTATCAATTATCCTATTTATAGGAACATCATATAATATAATAATACCAGAACTTACCACCTTCAGCCTAATAATCAAGACAGCCCTATTAACCATTCTTTTTCTATGAATCCGAGCCTCATATCCACGATTTCGATATGACCAACTCATACATTTAGTATGAAAAAATTTTTTACCATTAACACTAGCACTTATCATATGACATATTTCATTTCCAATCGCCATAGCAAGCCTACCACCACTAACATAAACAAAAGGAAGAGTGCCTGAACTAAAGGGTTACTTTGATAGAGTAAATCATGAATGTTAAAATCATTCCCCTTCCTAGAGAAATAGGACTTGAACCTATACCTTAGAGATCAAAACCCTAAGTACTTCATTATACTATCCACTAAGTAAAGTCAGCTAAATAAGCTTTTGGGCCCATACCCCAACCATGTTGGTTAAAATCCTTCCTCTACTAATGAATCCATTTATCCTACTAATCCTTATCCTTAGCCTAATCATAGGAACCCTAATAACATTCACAATAACAAATTGATTATTAATCTGAATAGGCCTTGAAATTAATACCATAGCCATCATTCCATTAATAATTTATAAACACCACCCACGAGCAGTAGAAGCCTCCACCAAATACTTCATCACACAAGCCACAGCCTCTGCAATACTCCTATTTGGAGGAACCATCAATGCATGACTGACTGGACAATGAGAACTAACCCAAATAACAAACCAAACAACAACAATATTTATTACATTAGCCCTAGCCCTAAAACTAGGACTAGCACCAATACACTTCTGACTACCAGAAGTAATACAAGGAATTAATTTACCAACAGGTATAATTCTAGCAACATGACAAAAACTTGCACCATTAGCAATCCTATTTCAATTACACCAAACACTCAACCCACATTTATTAACAATTCTTGGATTAACATCAATCGTTGTAGGAGGATGAGGAGGACTAAACCAAACACAACTACGAAAAATCCTAGCCTATTCATCAATCGCACATCTAGGATGGATAATATCTATTTTACACTACATACCTAACCTCATAATATTAAATCTAATTATCTATTTGATTATAACCTCCTCCATATTCTTAATATTAATATATATTAACTCCACAAAAATTGAATCCATCGCACCATCTGGAATAAAAACACAACTAATCACACCAATTTTCCTTACCTCTCTCCTATCATTAGGAGGATTACCTCCCCTATCCGGCTTTATACCAAAATGATTAATTATTGAAGAATTAACTAAACAAAACATAATATTTACAACCACTATCATAACTTTAGCAACATTATTAAGCCTATTCTTCTACTTACGATTATGTTATATAATCACATTAACCATCTCCCCCAACCTAACTTTATCAACATCAACATGACAATCACCTACATCCAAACCAAACACATTACTAACTTTATCCACAATAATATCAATTATACTTCTACCATTAACCCCCATAATATTTATACTAACCCTATAATAAGAAGTTTAGGTTAACAAAACCAAAAGCCTTCAAAGCTTTAAATAAAAGTGAAACCCTCTTAACTTCTGATTTAAGATTTGCAAGACTTTATCTCACATCTTCTGAATGCAACCCAGACACTTTAATTAAGCTAAAACCTTACTAGATAGACAGGCCTCGATCCTATAAATTCTTAGTTAACAGCTAAGCGTTCAATCCTACGAACATCTATCCAGCTTCTCCCGCCGTAAGGGGCAAAGGCGGGAGAAGCCCCGGGAGATCTCTCTCCTTTTCACGATTTGCAATCGTCTGTAAACATTTATACTACAAGACTATTCTGATAAGAAGAGGATTTATACCTCTCTCTACGGAGCTACAATCCGCTGCTTTAAACTCGGCCATCTTACCTGTGGCAATTAATCGCTGATTATTCTCTACAAATCATAAAGATATTGGCACCCTATACTTGATCTTCGGTGCTTGAGCAGGAATAGTGGGAACTGGTTTGAGCCTATTAATTCGAACCGAATTGAGCCAACCAGGTACTTTACTGGGTGATGATCAAATCTATAATGTAATTGTTACTGCTCATGCCTTTGTTATAATCTTTTTTATGGTTATACCAATTATAATTGGTGGATTTGGCAACTGATTAACCCCACTAATAATTGGAGCCCCAGACATAGCTTTTCCACGATTAAATAATATAAGTTTCTGATTACTTCCCCCATCCTTTTTATTACTACTAGCTTCTGCAGGAGTAGAAGCCGGCGCTGGCACCGGCTGAACAGTTTATCCCCCTCTTGCTGGTAATCTCGCCCATGCAGGAGCATCAGTTGATTTAACAATTTTCTCATTACATTTAGCTGGAATTTCATCTATCTTAGCATCCATTAATTTTATTACCACAATTATTAATATAAAATCCCCATCAATTACACAATACCAAACACCCCTTTTCGTATGATCATTACTTGTAACCACAATTCTATTACTCTTATCTTTACCAGTCTTAGCAGCAGGTATTACTATATTATTAACAGACCGAAATCTTAATACAACCTTTTTTGATCCAGCAGGAGGTGGTGATCCAATCTTATATCAACATCTATTCTGATTTTTTGGCCACCCAGAAGTTTACATCTTAATTTTACCAGGATTTGGTATAATCTCACACGTAGTCGCTTACTATTCCGGAAAAAAAGAACCATTCGGTTATATAGGAATAGTTTGAGCAATAATAGCAATTGGACTACTTGGTTTTATTGTATGAGCCCATCATATATTTACCGCTGGAATAGACGTTGATACCCGTGCCTACTTTACTTCAGCCACCATAATCATTGCCATTCCCACTGGAGTTAAAGTATTTAGCTGATTAGCAACACTCCATGGAGGATCTATTAAATGAGAAACACCCCTTCTATGAGCATTAGGATTTATCTTCCTATTTACTATTGGTGGTTTAACAGGAATTGTTCTAGCTAATTCATCACTTGATATTGTTTTACATGATACATACTATGTTGTAGCACACTTTCATTACGTCCTATCAATAGGAGCGGTATTTGCAATTAT
Source organism: Narcine bancroftii (assembly GCF_036971445.1). Lineage (NCBI taxonomy): Eukaryota > Metazoa > Chordata > Chondrichthyes > Torpediniformes > Narcinidae > Narcine > Narcine bancroftii. Next base: position 20,821 of record NW_027212103.1, on the reverse strand, counting down.
AGCAGGATTCATTCACTGATTCCCCCTAATTTCCGGGTATACACTCAATTCAACCTGAACTAAAATACAATTTCTAGTAATATTTATTGGAGTAAACCTAACATTTTTCCCACAACATTTTCTTGGTTTAGCCGGAATACCACGTCGCTACTCAGATTATCCAGATGCTTATACCCTCTGAAATGTTGTATCATCCATCGGCTCAATAATTTCCCTAGTTGCCGTAATTATACTCCTATACATTTTATGAGAAGCATTCGCCTCAAAACGTGAAGTATTAACTATTGATTTACCACATACAAATGTAGAATGACTTCACGGCTGTCCACCACCTAATCATACCTTTGAAGAACCACCATTTGTTCAAATCCAACGTCCTATGTATTAATACAAGAAAGGAAGGAATTGAACCCCCATATATTGGTTTCAAGCCAATCACATCACCACTCTGTCACTTTCTTCAAGATTTTAGTATAATAGTAACACATTACCTTGTCAAGGTAAAACTGTGGGTTAAAACCCCACAAATCTTATAATGGCACACCCTTCACAATTAGGATTCCAAGACGCAGCATCTCCAGTAATAGAAGAACTCCTCCACTTCCACGACCACACATTAATAATCGTTTTCTTAATTAGCTCACTCGTTCTCTATATTATTTTAGCAATAGTATCTACCAAACTTACTAATAAATACATTTTAGACTCACAAGAAATTGAAATTGTATGAACAATTTTACCAGCAGTTATCCTAATCTTAATTGCCCTACCATCATTACGAATTTTATACTTAATAGACGAAATTAATGATCCACATATTACAATTAAAGCCCTAGGACATCAATGATATTGAAGCTACGAATATACAGATTATGAAAATTTAGAATTTGACTCATACATAATCCAAACAGAAGACCTTAACCCAGGTCAGTTCCGCCTCCTAGAAACGGATCACCGAATAGTAGTACCAATAGAATCCCCAATCCGAATACTCATCACTGCCGAAGATGTTTTACACTCATGAGCAGTACCCGCACTAGGAATTAAAATAGATGCAGTACCAGGACGTTTAAATCAAACTGCCTTCATTATTTCACGACCAGGTATTTTCTACGGACAATGTTCAGAAATCTGTGGCGCTAACCATACTTTCATACCAATTGTAGTTGAATCAGTCCCACTTGAACATTTCGAAAACTGATCTTCATTAATACTAGAAGAATCTTCATTAAGAAGCTAAAATAGGATTATAGCATTAGCCTTTTAAGCTAAATAATGGTGACCTCCTACCACCCTTAATGATATGCCACAATTAAACCCAAATCCATGGTTCTTAATCTTCTTATTTTCATGACTATTTTTCCTAACAATTATAACACAAAAAGTAATAAATCACCTATTTATTAAGTATCCTAAGCTTGAAAATACAAAAAAACCTAAACCAAAATCTTGATACTGACCATGACCCTAACCTTTTTTAACCAATTCTTAAGCCCCTCATTAATAGGAATTCCACTAATTGCCCTAGCAATTATAATTCCATGAATAACATTATTAAATTCATCAAATCGTTGAATTAATAACCGACTTATGACCTTACAAGAATGATTTATTAACCGATTTACATATCAATTAATACAACCTATTAATTTAAATGGACATAAATGAGCTATAATCCTTATAGCATTAATATTATTCTTAATTACAATAAATTTATTAGGACTTCTTCCATATACATTTACCCCAACAACACAACTATCATTAAATATAGCATTCGCTATCCCTTTATGATTAACCACAGTTCTAATTGGACTATTAAATCAACCAACCTCTTCACTAGCCCATTTACTTCCAGAAGGAACACCAACCTTACTAGTACCAATTCTAATTTTCATTGAAACAATTAGTTTATTTATCCGACCACTAGCACTAGGAGTCCGACTAACTGCAAACTTAACAGCTGGGCACCTGCTCATACAATTAATTGCAACTGCAGCATTCACATTGATTAATGTAATACCAACAGTAGCTTTACTAACATCACTAATTTTGTTCTTATTAACTATACTAGAAGTAGCCGTAGCAATAATCCAAGCTTACGTATTTGTACTCTTATTAAGCCTTTATTTACAAGAAAACATTTAATGGCACACCAAGCACATCCATATCATATAGTAGATCAAAGCCCATGACCATTAACAGGAGCTATAGCCGCATTACTAATAACATCTGGCCTAGCTATCTGATTTCACTTTCATAAACCATTATTATTAATTCTAGGATTTATCCTAATAATCTTAACCATAATCCAATGATGACGAGACGTAATCCGAGAAGGAACCTTCCAAGGCCACCACACCATACCAGTACAAAAAGGACTCCGCTATGGAATAATCCTATTTATTTTATCAGAAGTATTCTTCTTCCTAGGTTTCTTCTGAGCCTTTTATCACTCAAGCCTAGCACCAACTCCAGAATTAGGAGGATGTTGACCACCTACAGGCATTTATCCATTAAATCCATTTGACGTACCACTTTTAAATACTGCAGTTCTATTAGCATCAGGAGTAACAGTAACATGAGCTCACCATAGCATTATAGAAGGCAACCGAAAAGAAACAATTCAAGCCCTTACCTTAACCATCCTATTAGGTTTTTATTTTACCGCTCTTCAAGCAATAGAATACTACGAAGCTCCATTCTCCATCGCTGATGGTATTTATGGTACAACATTCTTTGTAGCCACAGGATTTCATGGCTTACATGTAATCATTGGTTCTACATTCCTAATAATTTGCCTTTTACGACAAATCCAATTCCACTTCACATCAAAACATCACTTCGGCTTTGAAGCCGCAGCATGATACTGACATTTCGTTGATGTAGTATGATTATTCCTTTACGTATCAATTTATTGATGAGGTTCATAACTTTTCTAGTATAAAGACTAGTACAAATGATTTCCAATCATTTAATCTTGGTTAAAATCCAAGGAAAAGTAATGAATCTCATCATATTTATTATCACTATAACGGCCCTCATTTCCCTAATTTTAGCTATTATCTCATTCCTTCTTCCAATACTAAAACCAAACAATGAAAAATTATCCCCATTTGAATGTGGCTTCGACCCATTAGGAAATGCACGCTTACCCTTTTCAATCCGATTCTTCCTTATCGCCATTCTATTCATATTATTTGACCTAGAAATTGCTCTACTTCTACCATTACCATGAGCAGATCAACTAAATAATCCCATTCTTACTATTATATGAACAACAATTATTATTATTTTACTTACCTTAGGATTAATTTATGAATGACTACAAGGAGGCTTAGAATGAGCAGAATAGATATTTAGTCTAATACCTAAGACACTCAATTTCGACTTGACAAATTATAGTGAAATCCTATAAATATCTTATGACACCCATCCATTTTATCCTTACTATAACATTTATAATCAGCCTAACAGGACTCACACTAAACCGATCACATTTACTATCAGCCCTTATTTGTTTGGAAGGTATAATATTATCGCTATATATCTCAATTGCTCTATGATCAATAATAATAAACTCATCAACATGATCACTCTCTCCAATAATTCTATTAACATTTTCAGCCTGTGAAACTAGCTCAGGACTAGCTCTACTAGTAGCCTCAACCCGAACTCACGGATCAGATCAACTAAAAAACTTAAATCTACTACAATGTTAAAAATCCTTGTACCTACAATCATAATAATTCCAACCACATTCTTTATTAACAAAAAATGATTATGAACTATCTCCACTACCTATAGTTTTATAATCGCTACACTAAGTCTACTTTGACTTAAATGAAATAATGAAACCGCCTGACATTTCTCAAATAATTTCTTAGCCATCGACCCATTATCAATACCACTTTTAACAATAACCTGCTGACTCTTACCACTAATAATTTTAGCAAGCCAAAATCACCTAACAAAAGAACCCTTTACCCGCCAACGCACCTATATCACATTACTAATTTCCTTACAAATCTTTTTAATCATAACATTTAGTGCGACCGAACTAATTCTATTCTATATTATATTTGAAGCCACCTTAATCCCAACCATAATTATCATTACACGATGAGGAAACCAAACTGAACGATTAAACGCAGGTATCTACTTCCTATTTTATACACTCATTGGTTCTTTACCATTACTAATTGCCCTACTTATCCTACATAATGATTTAAATACTCTTTCAATATTTATATTACAAAACATACCATATAATTTAAAACCATCCTGATCAAACAAATTCTGATGACTAGCATGCATAATCGCCTTCCTAGTAAAAATACCCCTTTATGGAGTACATTTATGATTGCCAAAAGCCCACGTAGAAGCACCAATTGCAGGCTCAATAATTCTAGCAGCCATCCTATTAAAATTAGGAGGCTATGGAATAATACGGATTATCATTATATTAAACCCATTAACCAAAGAAATAATATACCCATTCCTTATCTTAGCCATCTGAGGAGTCATCATGACCAGTTCTATTTGTTTACGACAAACAGACTTAAAATCACTAATCGCATATTCATCAGTCAGCCATATAGGCTTAGTAGCAGCAGCAATCCTAATCCAAACACCATGAAGTTTCGCAGGAGCAATTACACTAATAATTGCCCACGGCCTTATCTCCTCAGCATTATTCTGCCTCTCTAACACCAACTATGAACGAACCCATACCCGAATCATAATTCTTACCCGTGGATTACAAATCATATTACCATTAATAGCAACCTCATGATTTTTAATTAACCTAGCTAACCTAGCCTTACCACCTAGCTTAAACTTAATAGGAGAATTATTTATTATTACCTCATTAATCAAATGATCAAACTGAACAATCATATTAACAGGAACCGGAGTATTATTAACAGCATCATATTCACTTTATATATTTCTAATAACACAACGTGGCCCTTTACCACAACATTTAACATTTATTAACCCAACATATACACGCGAACATCTACTAATTTATTTACACTTATTACCTTCCATATTAATCATTTTAAAACCAGAAATTATTATAGGATGAACATTCTGTAATTATAGTTTAAAAAAAACATTAGATTGTGGTTCTAAAAATAAAAGTGAAAATCTTTTTAATAACCAAGAGAGGTCCGGGACAAAAAGAACTGCTAACTCTTTTATCCATGGTTCAAATCCATGGCTCACTTAAACTTTTGAAAGATAATAGTAATCTATTGGTCTTAGGAATCAAAAACTCTTGGTGCAAATCCTAGCAAAAGTCATGAACCTTATTATAATAAACATAACATTCCTAACTATTATCTCACTCATATATCCAATTATTACATGTACTCTAATACCCAAACCCAACAATAATTGATCATATACAACAAAAATAGCTGTAAAAACCTCATTTTACATCAGCCTCATCCCATTACTAATTTTTCTAGACCAAGGACTAGAATCCGTCACAACCAATTGAAATTGAATTAATATTGGACCCCTAGATGTCAACTTAAGCTTTAAATTCGATATATACTCAATTATTTTCATACCAGTAGCCCTATATGTTACATGATCCATCTTTGAATTCTCATTATGATACATAAAATCAGACCCAAACCTAAACCAATTCTTAAAATACTTAATACTTTTTCTAATTACTATAATTATTCTAATTACAGCAAATAACCTATTTCAACTTTTCATTGGCTGGGAAGGAGTAGGCATTATATCCTTTTTATTAATTGGTTGATGATTTAGTCGAACAGACGCCAACACTGCCGCCTTACAAGCAGTAATCTATAACCGTATTGGAGATATTGGATTAATCTTCAGCATAACATGACTAGCAATTAATATAAATACATGAGAAATACAACAACTATTTTTTCTATCTAAAAATATAGACTTGACTATTCCATTACTAGGACTCGTCTTAGCTGCTACAGGGAAATCAGCACAATTTGGCTTACATCCTTGATTACCAGCAGCAATAGAAGGCCCAACACCAGTCTCTGCCCTACTACATTCAAGCACAATAGTTGTAGCAGGTATTTTTTTACTCATCCGATTAAATCCTCTAATTAATAATAACCAAATAATCTTAACAACCTGCCTATGTCTAGGCGCACTAACAACACTATTCACAGCCATATGCGCCCTAACCCAAAATGATATTAAAAAAATTATTGCTTTCTCTACATCAAGTCAATTAGGACTCATAATAGTTACTATTGGACTTAATCAACCTCAACTAGCCTTCCTACATATCTGTACCCATGCTTTCTTCAAAGCCATACTCTTCCTATGCTCAGGTTCCATAATTCATTCACTAAATGATGAACAAGATATCCGAAAAATAGGAGGAATACATAAAACCTTACCAATTACCTCCTCAGCCCTAACAATTGGATCACTAGCATTAACAGGCATACCCTTCTTATCAGGCTTCTTTTCAAAAGACACAATTATCGAAACAATAAACATATCATATCTCAACGCCTGAGCCCTAACCCTTACCCTCATAGCCACCTCTTTCACAGCCATTTATAGTCTACGACTAATTTTCCTCTCCTCTATAATATTTCCACGCTTCATAACACTTATACCAATCAATGAAAATGATATTATACTTACAAAATCCATTAAACGATTAGCTTATGGCAGCATAACTGCTGGCTTCATTATCATAAATAATATAAATCCAACAAAAACCCAAATCATAACCATACCCACCATCACTAAAATAGCAGCCTTATTAGTCTCAATTTTAGGATTACTCCTAGCAATAGAACTCATAAATATAAAAAAAATAGAATTAACACTTAACAAACAACCTTATAAATTCTCCAATATATTAGGATATTACCCACCAATTATACACCGCCTATTATCAAAAATTAATTTAACATGAGCACAAAACATCTCAACCCATGTAATAGACCTATCATGATATGAAAAAATTGGACCAAAAAGCCCACTTATTCAACAAATCCCAATAATTAAAATCATTAACGAACCACAACAAGGTTATATTAAAACATACCTAATAATCTTTATCCTAACAATTATAATAATTACTATTATATTTTATACCACACGAAGACTTCCCCAAGATAAACCACGAGTTAATTCCAATACAACAAATAAAGTTAATAATAATATTCACCCACCCAAAATCAATATATATCCACCATAAAAATAAAGTATACTTACACCAGTAAAATCACCACGAACTATATCCAAAACATGAACTTCCTCACTAAACCAACCAAAATCCCAATCACTAATTAAACCTTTACCACTAAAATAAACTAAAATTACATAAAATATTAAATAAACCATAACAGACCAATCAATCCATGTTTCTGGATAAGGCTCAGCTGCGAGCGCAGCTGAGTAAGCAAAAACTACCAACATGCCACCTAAATAAATTAAAAATAAAACTAAACTTAAAAAAGAACTACCAAAAATAACTAATAAACCACAACCAAAACCAGAAGAAATAACTAAACCCAAAGCAGCATAATAAGGAGATGGATTTGACGCCACCGCTATAAAACCAAAAATAAAACTTGCAATCACTACTAAAATTAAATAAGTCATATTAATCTTCACCTAGATTTTAACTAAGACCAATAATCTGAAAAACTATCGTTGTAATTCAACTATAAAGACTAATGACAATAATTAATCGAAAAAATCACCCATTATTAAAAATCATTAATAACGTATTAATTGATCTCCCCGCCCCCATTAACATCTCCTCCTGATGAAATTTTGGATCCTTACTAGGGCTATGTCTTATTTTACAAATCATAACAGGCCTATTCTTAGCAATACATTATACCCCAGACATCTCATCCGCATTCTCATCAATTGCCCATATTACCCGTGACGTAAACTATGGTTGAATAATTCGAAATATTCACGCTAACAGTGCCTCAATATTCTTCATCTGCATCTACTTACACACAGCCCGAGGATTTTATTACGGCTCATACCTAAATAAAGAAACATGAAATATTGGAGTAATACTATTAATATTACTCATAGCTACAGCCTTCATAGGTTATATCCTACCATGAGGACAAATATCTTTCTGAGGAGCTACAGTAATTACTAATCTCCTCTCTGCACTCCCATATATTGGAAATATATTAGTACAATGAGTCTGAGGTGGCTTTTCAGTAGATAACGCTACACTTACCCGATTCTTCGCATTCCACTTTATACTTCCATTTATTATAGCCGCAATAACTATAGTCCATATCTTATTCCTTCACGAAAAAGGATCAAACAACCCAACAGGACTAAATTCAGATATAGACAAAATCCCATTCCACCCTTACTATTCCTATAAAGATATATTAGGCTTCCTCATACTAATTCTTATAATTGTTACCCTAGCCCTATTTTCACCTAATTTTCTAAGTGATACAGAAAACTTTATCCCAGCCAACCCACTCGTAACTCCAACCCACATTAAACCAGAATGATATTTTTTATTTGCATATACAATTCTACGATCAATTCCTAATAAATTAGGGGGGGTACTAGCCCTAATCTTTTCAATCACCATCCTTATATTAATCCCGATAATACATACCTCAAAACAACGAAGCATAACATTCCGACCCCTCACCCAACTCATATTCTGATTACTAGTATCAAATACTATTATCTTAACATGAATCGGAGGACAACCAGTTGAACAACCATATATCATAATTGGCCAACTATCATCTATATTATACTTCATCCTATTCCTAATTATTATACCTATTACCGGATGACTAGAAAACAAAATACTAAAATTATAACCGTCCAGGTAGCCTAATTTAAAGGCATTGGTCTTGTAAACCAAAGACTGAAAGTGAAAATCTTTCCCAAGACTTACTCTCAATTTATTATAATAACACACCTAAAACTTCATTAATACAAAACATCATCAATTGATACGGAAAAACTCGTACCAATTGATGATTTACGTCACCCCCCACGACCATCTAATAACCTTTTTTCAAGGGAAAAAAGATCCAAACTCCTATCCAAAACCAAAATCTTAATTAAAATACCCCCTGAAAAAACGTAATATCTTATTAAAATCTTACCCTAATATTTAGAGTGTCGGGGGAAGAGAAGTAAATCCTAACCTTTAATAAAACACTACCCATTATTCAAAACATATCTCATAGTAAAGAACTATAAACTCAAAACAAACTATAAAATAAGCACCCATCAATAATAGACTTCAAAACATTTATATCGGTTTTTAAAAGAAACCTAAACAACCAAACCTTTAAAACCCAACCAAAACAAGATCAACCCATTAAACCCACCATTACTACTAATACTATAACATATCAGTATAATTCCTTTTCTCATAGGACAACCAACCGAATAACCACATATTAAAATTGTTCTCACCTATACTATTCTTCATCCCATTCCTAACTATTACACATTACCGAATGAAAAACAAATTATAACCGTCCAAATACCTAACACAAAGACTAATATTAAACCAAAAACAGACCTACTCTCAATTTATTATAATAACACACCTAAAACTTCATTAATACAAAACATCATCAATTGATACGGAAAAACTCGTACCAATTGATGATTTACGTCACCCCCCACGACCATCTAATAACCTTTTTTCAAGGGAAAAAAGATCCAAACTCCTATCCAAAACCAAAATCTTAATTAAAATACCCCCTGAAAAAACGTAATATCTTATTAAAATCTTACCCTAATATTTAGAGTGTCGGGGGAAGAGAAGTAAATCCTAACCTTTAATAAAACACTACCCATTATTCAAAACATATCTCATAGTAAAGAACTATAAACTCAAAACAAACTATAAAATAAGCACCCATCAATAATAGACTTCAAAACATTTATATCGGTTTTTAAAAGAAACCTAAACAACCAAACCTTTAAAACCCAACCAAAACAAGATCAACCCATTAAACCCACCATTACTACTAATACTATAACATATCAGTATAATTCCTTTTCTCATAGGACAACCAACCGAATAACCACATATTAAAATTGTTCTCACCTATACTATTCTTCATCCCATTCCTAACTATTACACATTACCGAATGAAAAACAAATTATAACCGTCCAAATACCTAACACAAAGACTAATATTAAACCAAAAACAGACCTACTCTCAATTTATTATAATAACACACCTAAAACTTCATTAATACAAAACATCATCAATTGATACGGAAAAACTCGTACCAATTGATGATTTACGTCACCCCCCACGACCATCTAATAACCTTTTTTCAAGGGAAAAAAGATCCAAACTCCTATCCAAAACCAAAATCTTAATTAAAATACCCCCTGAAAAAACGTAATATCTTATTAAAATCTTACCCTAATATTTAGAGTGTCGGGGGAAGAGAAGTAAATCCTAACCTTTAATAAAACACTACCCATTATTCAAAACATATCTCATAGTAAAGAACTATAAACTCAAAACAAACTATAAAATAAGCACCCATCAATAATAGACTTCAAAACATTTATATCGGTTTTTAAAAGAAACCTAAACAACCAAACCTTTAAAACCCAACCAAAACAAGATCAACCCATTAAACCCACCATTACTACTAATACTATAACATATCAGTATAATTCCTTTTCTCATAGGACAACCAACCGAATAACCACATATTAAAATTGTTCTCACCTATACTATTCTTCATCCCATTCCTAACTATTACACATTACCGAATGAAAAACAAATTATAACCGTCCAAATACCTAACACAAAGACTAATATTAAACCAAAAACAGACCTACTCTCAATTTATTATAATAACACACCTAAAACTTCATTAATACAAAACATCATCAATTGATACGGAAAAACTCGTACCAATTGATGATTTACGTCACCCCCCACGACCATCTAATAACCTTTTTTCAAGGGAAAAAAGATCCAAACTCCTATCCAAAACCAAAATCTTAATTAAAATACCCCCTGAAAAAACGTAATATCTTATTAAAATCTTACCCTAATATTTAGAGTGTCGGGGGAAGAGAAGTAAATCCTAACCTTTAATAAAACACTACCCATTATTCAAAACATATCTCATAGTAAAGAACTATAAACTCAAAACAAACTATAAAATAAGCACCCATCAATAATAGACTTCAAAACATTTATATCGGTTTTTAAAAGAAACCTAAACAACCAAACCTTTAAAACCCAACCAAAACAAGATCAACCCATTAAACCCACCATTACTACTAATACTATAACATATCAGTATAATTCCTTTTCTCATAGGACAACCAACCGAATAACCACATATTAAAATTGTTCTCACCTATACTATTCTTCATCCCATTCCTAACTATTACACATTACCGAATGAAAAACAAATTATAACCGTCCAAATACCTAACACAAAGACTAATATTAAACCAAAAACAGACCTACTCTCAATTTATTATAATAACACACCTAAAACTTCATTAATACAAAACATCATCAATTGATACGGAAAAACTCGTACCAATTGATGATTTACGTCACCCCCCACGACCATCTAATAACCTTTTTTCAAGGGAAAAAAGATCCAAACTCCTATCCAAAACCAAAATCTTAATTAAAATACCCCCTGAAAAAACGTAATATCTTATTAAAATCTTACCCTAATATTTAGAGTGTCGGGGGAAGAGAAGTAAATCCTAACCTTTAATAAAACACTACCCATTATTCAAAACATATCTCATAGTAAAGAACTATAAACTCAAAACAAACTATAAAATAAGCACCCATCAATAATAGACTTCAAAACATTTATATCGGTTTTTAAAAGAAACCTAAACAACCAAACCTTTAAAACCCAACCAAAACAAGATCAACCCATTAAACCCACCATTACTACTAATACTATAACATATCAGTATAATTCCTTTTCTCATAGGACAACCAACCGAATAACCACATATTAAAATTGTTCTCACCTATACTATTCTTCATCCCATTCCTAACTATTACACATTACCGAATGAAAAACAAATTATAACCGTCCAAATACCTAACACAAAGACTAATATTAAACCAAAAACAGACCTACTCTCAATTTATTATAATAACACACCTAAAACTTCATTAATACAAAACATCATCAATTGATACGGAAAAACTCGTACCAATTGATGATTTACGTCACCCCCCACGACCATCTAATAACCTTTTTCAGGGGGAAAAGATTTAAACTCCTATCCTTGACACCCAAAGCCAAAATTTTAATTAAAATACCCCCTGAAAAAACGTAATATCTTATTAAAATCTTACCCTAATATTTAGAGTGTCGGGGGAAGAGAAGTAAATCCTAACCTTTAATAAAACACTACCCATTATTCAAAACATATCTCATAGTAAAGAACTATAAAACTCAAAACAAACTATAAAATAAGCACCCATCAATAATAGACTTCAAAACATTATCGGTTTTAAAAGAAACCTAAACAACAAAACCCCAACCAAAACAAGACCGACTCATTGGGCCCTAATATTACTGCTAATACTACAATATATCAGTATGATTACAGCCAAAACACAAATTTTCCATTTTCCAGTCAGATCACACATTATGAAATTAGACATATATACATACTATGCTTAATAATCATTAATAGATTTTCCCCATCTTCATTACATACTATGTTTAATAATCATTAACAGATTTTCCCCATCTTCATTACATAATAACCTTAGACCTCATAATTATGATTTTCCAATATTTCATTACTTAAATTTATCACAATTACCTCATTATACTATTTACCATTAGATTAATACATACTATTTTAACTAATATAATCAGTATTTAACCAACGTTTAATGAGGGTTGGTAAGAAATCAACAATACCCTAATATAGATACCTTTGCACGGTTTGTGGTACGGTAATAGATTAATCCCCTATAATTGCTCAAATATTGGCATTTGGCACCCTTGTAAGGTATTACTCTCTTGTCGTATCAGGACTCCATCTCCACTAGTTCCCTTAATTGTCATTCTACTCTTAATCGTCTCAAGATTTCTAGCCCTCCCAGTCTTTTTTGGGGGGAATGAAGCAATAACAAACCCTCGAGGGTTGGTAACGACTCACTCAATTAAACTTGTGTTATCCTCGACATATCATGATTTAACCATTACTTATTAATTCATGGTTAATGATTGTCAAGTAAACTAAGAATGTACATCATAGGACAATAATTATAATTATATGAGATATTTAGGATGAATAAATCAACATGAATTTAAGAAAGAATTATTATTAATAATCATATTAATTCATCATATAATTTTTAATTAATGTTAAGAGCATTCATTTCTTTACCACATGGAAAGATTTATTGGACATAAATATATTATATAGGTGCCCCTGGTCTTAGAAACGAAAACGAAAAAAAAAAAAAAGAATAAAACATTTTTTTGGAAAAACCCCCCCTCCCCCCAATATACATGGTTATCCTCGAAAAACCCCTAAAACGAGGGCCGATGTATACTTTTGGGTTTAATGACAAAGTGTAAAATGCGTCATTGTATATAGTGTTACACATGCATGCTAGTGTAGCTTAATTTTAAAGCATGGCACTGAAGATGCTAAGATAAAATTTTAAAAACTTTCACAAGCACTGCAGTTTTGGTCCTAGACTCAGTATTAATTTTAACTCAATTTATACATGCAAGTTTCAGCAATCCAGTGAATACGCCCTAAACAGACTATTATTTGTTTAGATGCTGGTATCAGGCACATATATTGTATCATAGCCCATGACACCTCGCTCAGCCACACCCCCAAGGGTACTCAGCAGTAATAAATATTATATAATAAGCGAAAGCTTGAATTAGTTACAGTTATAAGGGTTGGTAAATCTCGTGCCAGCCACCGCGGTTATACGAGTAACCCATATTAATACTTTACGGCGTAAAGGGTGATTAAAAATTCTCAATTCATTCTAAAGTTAAGACTTTAATAAAGCTGTTATACGCACTTATAAATAAAAAAAATCATCAACGAAAGTGACTTTAACAAATTTGATACTTTGACCTCACGACAATTAAAACCCAAACTAGGATTAGATACCCTACTATGTTTAATTATAAATAAATAAGTATTTACTAACCTATTCGCCTGAGAACTATAAGCGCTAGCTTAAAACCCAAAGGACTTGGCGGTTCTTCAGATCCACCTAGAGGAGCCTGTTCTATAACCGATAATCCACGTTAAACCTCACCACTCCTTGCCTTTACCGCCTATATACCGCCGTCATCAGCTCACCCTATGAAGGAACAACAGTAAGCAAAATGAATAATATATTCAATACGTCAGGTCGAGGTGTAGCGAATGGAGTGGAAAGAAATGGGCTACATTTTCTATAAAGAAAAAACGGACAATAAATGAAAAATACTTAATAAGGTGGATTTAGCAGTAAAGATAAATAAGCACATTATCCTGAAGACGGCTCTGAAGAGTGCACACACCGCCCGTCACTCTCCTCAAACTTAAATCTAAACTTAAATAAAAAAAGAAAAAATATAAGAGGAGGCAAGTCGTAACATGGTAAGTGTACTGGAAAGTGCACTTGGAATAACCAAAATATAGCTAAAAATCAAAGCATCTCCCTTACACCGAGAAGATACTCGTGCAATCCGAGCTATTTTGAACCTTAAAACTAGCCTATTCACCATTAAAACTTTAACAATATTTAAATATTAAACTAAAACTTCTAACCTTTAACTAAAACATTTTAAATCTTTTCAGTATAGGCGATAGAACCAAAAATTAGAGCCATAGAAAAAGTACCGCAAGGGAAAGTTGAAAGAGAAATGAAATAATCTTAAAGTAATAAAAAGTAAAGATTAAACCTTGTACCTTTCGCATCATGATTTAGCCAGAATAAATAGGCAAAAAGACTTTTAGTTTATCCTCCCGAAACTATACGAGCTACTTCGGAGCAGCAAATAGTGCAAACCCTTCTCTGTTGCAAAAGAGTGGGAAGACTCCCAAGTAGAGGCAACAAACCTACCGAGTTTAGTGATAGCTGGTTACCCAAAAAAAGAACCTTAGTTCTGCATTAACTATTCATTAAATCATATAAGAAAAATCTTAAAAGACCTAATGTAATAATTAATAGTTATTTAAAAGAGGTACACCTCTTTTGAACAAAGAAACAACTTTATTAGGAGAATAAAGATCACATTAATAAAATTTAAATTAAATCAGTGGGCCTAAAAGCAGCCACCTGTCAAGCAAGCGTCACAGCTCCAAACTATTAACAAAATAAAATACTGATAATTAATCTAAATCCCCTTAATAATATTGGGTTATTTTATATTCAATAAAAGAAATTATGCTAAAATGAGTAATAAGAGGAATTAAACCTCTCCTAACACTAGTGTACACCAGACAGAATTAAATCACTGGTAATTAACCGCCACCAACTAGAGGTAATTATAAAATTAATAAATAACTAGAAATTCATATTATAAAATAAACGTTAATCCTACACCGGTGTGTTATATAGGAAAGATTAAAAGAAAATAAAGGAACTCGGCAAACACCTAACTCCGCCTGTTTACCAAAAACATCGCCTCTTGTGTTATAAATATAAGAGGTCCCGCCTGCCCTGTGAAACATTTAACGGCCGCGGTACCCTGACCGTGCAAAGGTAGCGTAATCACTTGTCTTTTAATTGAAGACCCGTATGAAAGGCATAACGAGAGTTTATCTGTCTCTATTTTCCAATCAATGAAATTAATCTCCACGTGCAGAAGCGAGGATATAACTATAAGACGAGAAGACCCTATGGAGCTTAAAATAATTAAATTAATAAGTAACCCACTAATATCCATGGACTTAATAAATAACTTAATATAATTTAACATTTTTGGTTGGGGCGACCAAGGGGTACAAAAAAACCCCCTAATCGATTAAGTATTCAATACTTAAAAAATAGAATTACCATTCTAATTTACAGAACATCTGACGACACATGACCCAAGACCTATTCTTGATCAATGAACCAAGTTACCCTAGGGATAACAGCGCAATCTTTTCTAAGAGTCCATATCGACGAAAAGGTTTACGACCTCGATGTTGGATCAGGACATCCTAATGGTGCAACCGCTATTAAGGGTTCGTTTGTTCAACGATTAATAGTCCTACGTGATCTGAGTTCAGACCGGAGCAATCCAGGTCAGTTTCTATCTATAATAATATTTTCCCCAGTACGAAAGGACCGAGAAAATGAAGCCAATGCTTAAAGCATGCTTCCCTTCCACTTATTGAAAAAAACTCAAATAAGTAATAAAGATTATATATTAATCAAAAATAATGATTAGTTAGGGTGGCAGAGACTGGTAATTGCAAAGGACCTAAGCTCCTTCATCCAGAGGTTCAAATCCTCTTCCTAACTATGTTAAACTACGTATTTATCCACATTATTAATCCATTAATATACATTATCCCAGTACTTTTAGCTACAGCCTTCTTAACACTACTAGAACGAAAAGTATTAGGCTATATACAACTACGTAAAGGACCTAACATCATTGGACCTTATGGCATTTTACAACCCATTGCAGACGGCCTAAAATTATTTACAAAAGAACCAATTATACCATCTTTCTCCTCACAAACACTCTTCCTACTAGCCCCAACCATAGCACTAACACTTGCCCTTTTAATATGAATACCATTACCAATACCACACGCAATCATAAACATCAATTTAGGTTTATTATTTATCCTAGCAATCTCAAGCCTAACAGTATATACAATCCTAGCCTCAGGCTGAGCTTCAAACTCAAAATATGCTCTAATAGGAGCACTACGCGCTGTAGCACAAACCATCTCATATGAAATCACATTAGGCCTAATTCTACTGTCCCTTATTATCATAACAGGAGGCTTTACCCTACATACATTTAATTTAACTCAAGAAAGTACCTGATTAATTCTACCAACCTGACCATTAGCCATAATATGATATATCTCAACATTAGCAGAAACTAACCGAGCTCCTTTCGACCTTACTGAAGGTGAATCAGAACTAGTCTCAGGCTTCAACATTGAATACGCTGCAGGACCATTCGCCTTATTCTTCCTAGCAGAATACTCAAACATTTTAATAATAAATACATTATCAATTATCCTATTTATAGGAACATCATATAATATAATAATACCAGAACTTACCACCTTCAGCCTAATAATCAAGACAGCCCTATTAACCATTCTTTTTCTATGAATCCGAGCCTCATATCCACGATTTCGATATGACCAACTCATACATTTAGTATGAAAAAATTTTTTACCATTAACACTAGCACTTATCATATGACATATTTCATTTCCAATCGCCATAGCAAGCCTACCACCACTAACATAAACAAAAGGAAGAGTGCCTGAACTAAAGGGTTACTTTGATAGAGTAAATCATGAATGTTAAAATCATTCCCCTTCCTAGAGAAATAGGACTTGAACCTATACCTTAGAGATCAAAACCCTAAGTACTTCATTATACTATCCACTAAGTAAAGTCAGCTAAATAAGCTTTTGGGCCCATACCCCAACCATGTTGGTTAAAATCCTTCCTCTACTAATGAATCCATTTATCCTACTAATCCTTATCCTTAGCCTAATCATAGGAACCCTAATAACATTCACAATAACAAATTGATTATTAATCTGAATAGGCCTTGAAATTAATACCATAGCCATCATTCCATTAATAATTTATAAACACCACCCACGAGCAGTAGAAGCCTCCACCAAATACTTCATCACACAAGCCACAGCCTCTGCAATACTCCTATTTGGAGGAACCATCAATGCATGACTGACTGGACAATGAGAACTAACCCAAATAACAAACCAAACAACAACAATATTTATTACATTAGCCCTAGCCCTAAAACTAGGACTAGCACCAATACACTTCTGACTACCAGAAGTAATACAAGGAATTAATTTACCAACAGGTATAATTCTAGCAACATGACAAAAACTTGCACCATTAGCAATCCTATTTCAATTACACCAAACACTCAACCCACATTTATTAACAATTCTTGGATTAACATCAATCGTTGTAGGAGGATGAGGAGGACTAAACCAAACACAACTACGAAAAATCCTAGCCTATTCATCAATCGCACATCTAGGATGGATAATATCTATTTTACACTACATACCTAACCTCATAATATTAAATCTAATTATCTATTTGATTATAACCTCCTCCATATTCTTAATATTAATATATATTAACTCCACAAAAATTGAATCCATCGCACCATCTGGAATAAAAACACAACTAATCACACCAATTTTCCTTACCTCTCTCCTATCATTAGGAGGATTACCTCCCCTATCCGGCTTTATACCAAAATGATTAATTATTGAAGAATTAACTAAACAAAACATAATATTTACAACCACTATCATAACTTTAGCAACATTATTAAGCCTATTCTTCTACTTACGATTATGTTATATAATCACATTAACCATCTCCCCCAACCTAACTTTATCAACATCAACATGACAATCACCTACATCCAAACCAAACACATTACTAACTTTATCCACAATAATATCAATTATACTTCTACCATTAACCCCCATAATATTTATACTAACCCTATAATAAGAAGTTTAGGTTAACAAAACCAAAAGCCTTCAAAGCTTTAAATAAAAGTGAAACCCTCTTAACTTCTGATTTAAGATTTGCAAGACTTTATCTCACATCTTCTGAATGCAACCCAGACACTTTAATTAAGCTAAAACCTTACTAGATAGACAGGCCTCGATCCTATAAATTCTTAGTTAACAGCTAAGCGTTCAATCCTACGAACATCTATCCAGCTTCTCCCGCCGTAAGGGGCAAAGGCGGGAGAAGCCCCGGGAGATCTCTCTCCTTTTCACGATTTGCAATCGTCTGTAAACATTTATACTACAAGACTATTCTGATAAGAAGAGGATTTATACCTCTCTCTACGGAGCTACAATCCGCTGCTTTAAACTCGGCCATCTTACCTGTGGCAATTAATCGCTGATTATTCTCTACAAATCATAAAGATATTGGCACCCTATACTTGATCTTCGGTGCTTGAGCAGGAATAGTGGGAACTGGTTTGAGCCTATTAATTCGAACCGAATTGAGCCAACCAGGTACTTTACTGGGTGATGATCAAATCTATAATGTAATTGTTACTGCTCATGCCTTTGTTATAATCTTTTTTATGGTTATACCAATTATAATTGGTGGATTTGGCAACTGATTAACCCCACTAATAATTGGAGCCCCAGACATAGCTTTTCCACGATTAAATAATATAAGTTTCTGATTACTTCCCCCATCCTTTTTATTACTACTAGCTTCTGCAGGAGTAGAAGCCGGCGCTGGCACCGGCTGAACAGTTTATCCCCCTCTTGCTGGTAATCTCGCCCATGCAGGAGCATCAGTTGATTTAACAATTTTCTCATTACATTTAGCTGGAATTTCATCTATCTTAGCATCCATTAATTTTATTACCACAATTATTAATATAAAATCCCCATCAATTACACAATACCAAACACCCCTTTTCGTATGATCATTACTTGTAACCACAATTCTATTACTCTTATCTTTACCAGTCTTAGCAGCAGGTATTACTATATTATTAACAGACCGAAATCTTAATACAACCTTTTTTGATCCAGCAGGAGGTGGTGATCCAATCTTATATCAACATCTATTCTGATTTTTTGGCCACCCAGAAGTTTACATCTTAATTTTACCAGGATTTGGTATAATCTCACACGTAGTCGCTTACTATTCCGGAAAAAAAGAACCATTCGGTTATATAGGAATAGTTTGAGCAATAATAGCAATTGGACTACTTGGTTTTATTGTATGAGCCCATCATATATTTACCGCTGGAATAGACGTTGATACCCGTGCCTACTTTACTTCAGCCACCATAATCATTGCCATTCCCACTGGAGTTAAAGTATTTAGCTGATTAGCAACACTCCATGGAGGATCTATTAAATGAGAAACACCCCTTCTATGAGCATTAGGATTTATCTTCCTATTTACTATTGGTGGTTTAACAGGAATTGTTCTAGCTAATTCATCACTTGATATTGTTTTACATGATACATACTATGTTGTAGCACACTTTCATTACGTCCTATCAATAGGAGCGGTATTTGCAATTATAGCAGGATTCATTCACTGATTCCCCCTAATTTCCGGGTATACACTCAATTCAACCTGAACTAAAATACAATTTCTAGTAATATTTATTGGAGTAAACCTAACATTTTTCCCACAACATTTTCTTGGTTTAGCCGGAATACCACGTCGCTACTCAGATTATCCAGATGCTTATACCCTCTGAAATGTTGTATCATCCATCGGCTCAATAATTTCCCTAGTTGCCGTAATTATACTCCTATACATTTTATGAGAAGCATTCGCCTCAAAACGTGAAGTATTAACTATTGATTTACCACATACAAATGTAGAATGACTTCACGGCTGTCCACCACCTAATCATACCTTTGAAGAACCACCATTTGTTCAAATCCAACGTCCTATGTATTAATACAAGAAAGGAAGGAATTGAACCCCCATATATTGGTTTCAAGCCAATCACATCACCACTCTGTCACTTTCTTCAAGATTTTAGTATAATAGTAACACATTACCTTGTCAAGGTAAAACTGTGGGTTAAAACCCCACAAATCTTATAA